>NC_061119.1:211956291-212081414 GCF_002878395.1 Capsicum annuum
GATCGGTAAAGACAAATCAAATCCGTTCATGGCTGTCACTTTGCCAATCCATCGTTGCCTCTTAATTTGGCCCTAAATATCCCCTAGCATGATTAGTGGCTTCTGTGAAATCATTAAAACCTTTAAAAAGAGGGGCTTTGAAACCTTGTATAGAGTCTAATACTTCTAACCATGTTTGGAAAATGCCATTAGTTTTTCCATATATATATATATATATAGTTATATAGTTATATAGTTATATACTTACTTTTTTCTTGAATGTTTTTTAATCTTCCAACTTGCTGCAGTGCCTCTATTCACAGAATATTCAACAAGATATCAAGACACCTCTTTTTATTTTCATGTCAGCATATGATAAAATTGAGGTAGGTAATTCATATTATTATTACTACTATTTTTCATCCTTTGTATCTACTCTAAGTGTAAACTTTAATTTTGTGATACTCCCTCATTCAAAATTACTTGTCATTTTTTGACTTGCATTTACATGCCCATTAAGAAAATAATAATTGTTATAGCGACTTTATATATTATCCCTATTAATTGGTACTATTTGAAATTTCGAAAAGCCTCAGTAAATAAATTAAAAGGTAAAACAGGAAAAAAAATATTTTTCTTGATATATAAAAAAATAATAAGTAAAAATGGAAATCAAAAATAGAAATAAGTGAAAAATAACTTTAAAATTTCAAAAGCTTTTTTTTCACAAAGAAAGTCTATTTATAAGATTAACTTTTAAGTAACATTTAGGATTGTTTGGTGTGAGGTATAATGGATAAGTAATCCCGACATAATATGAGAGATTATTTTATCCCATGTTTGGTATAAGGTATTAGTTAGTATCAAGATTATTTATCCCACCATTTACATCATAGTGATGAAATAAATTACTTGGTACATTATTGTTGTTATTTTATTAAAAATTTATAGAGTTGTGTTTGACTATATTTTTTGTAAAGACTATTTGGAACACTATCCGTGCTTGAATTTACTTATATACAATTTAAAAAGTGAAAAAATGAAGTAGAGACTAATATTTATGATACAACTTCAAGTTATGATACAACTTCAAGTTGAATCTAATATTTTCATAACTAAACACTGATTTTTAAATTAAGTTAAAATTATCTCGGAAAAAGTGAATAATACACCCTCTCAACTATGTTATACAGTTTAATTTGTACAAACTTTTCATTTTCGATGTCGCAGTGTTGGATTCTTTAGTAATACATGAACTCTTCACTTTTGATATCACATTCGTATTGGATTCTTCAAAAATACACTAAATTTGACGAATCATTCACACAACATTGACATTATTAAAGAGTGCAAGCAACATAGTATATAGTAATATTTCTAATATTTTTGCATTTGTCAATTTTAGAAATGAGGTCAGAATTCTTAAATGCATTGCCCAAAGGAGATAATCCAAAATTAAGAGGAGTCTTTGTAGACTCAGTGCATCATCATAATAGCCTTTTGAAGAGGTGGATTCCTGAAATTGCCATTAAAGTAAATGGCCAGGTAAGATATTAATTATTTATTTATATTTGAAAATGAAATTTATAAACCTAAAAGAAAGTGATCAAAAATATATTTTATCTTTGCCAAATACCTCTAAAAATTAAAAAAAGAAAAATATTTAAAATCCAAAAATACTTATAAATAAGTCAATTCAAACACCCTTTAAAAAACTTCTTCAAAAAGGAAAACTTCTCAAAATAGGCTAATTTTATAAATTTATCCAAATAAACTATTAATGAGTGAATTACTATTTTGATAGCATGGCTGGCTAACTATTTTGTTTTCCACTTTTGTTTGTGCAGCTTCACACAGAGGCATTTGCTGATTGGTACTTTGATCGAAAATACACCTATTTGATTGATGAAACTAATGAGTTGCCACTCGAAAATAATGCTCGACTCATATGGGCAGTTGACAATGCAACTGCTCGAGTCATATACACTGCAACTCTCTAATGTACACGTAAACTGTTTCTCACACACACATATATATATATATTACTAAAAAGTTCGGCCTCCAATATTGTGACATAAGTTTTACTTATCTAATTGTTTGCTTATAAACTTATTAGTTTATGTATTTTGCATTTATTCCATCTAATTATGTAACACCTTATATTTTCGGACTAGAATTCGAACCGTCATTTTTATGTGTATAGATTCGAACCCAACGATTTTTATGTAAATATAAGTGTGATGATAAATTCTATAGTGCGGGAATATCTTTGACGATGAATTGAGGTCATAAAAATCTCCTAACTCAAAGTTAAGTAGAAAACTTTTCTACCGATTGAGTTTTAGTGGACGTTCCTACTTAGGTCAATTTTCAATAACCATTACTTCTATAATATAATGATTTAGCTGGCCTACTATATACCAAATGAAAGATCTTCGAGTCTTTTTTCCAACGCATCCGATTTCAACTTAATTCAATATCATAGTAGAAAGTTATGCTTACTTTACCTGAGAATATCTGTCTGCCAAAGATTGACAACGGGAGTTGATGAGACGTCAACTAGTTGATAGATTGTCAACTGAAGTTGTCAACCTTAGGCAGTAAAACTCATAATCTTCTAGAAGCTGACGATGGGAATTGATGGGTTGTCAAATAGTTGACGGGCTATCAATTAGTTGACGAGTTATCAACTGAAGTCGTCAATCTTAACCAGTAAAGACCAAAGATGGCTAGAGATTGTCGACAAGATTTGACAAGCCATCAACTAGTTTATGGGTTGTCAACTGAAGTCGTCAACTGAGAAATTATTCCTGTATATTTTTTTAGTTTCTTTAGGGATATTTTTTTCTATTCCTCACCTCAAACCCTACCCCACGACTTAAATCACTCTATAAGCATTATTTACTCATCAATTATTAATTTTTCAACGCTCATTCTCCTCTCCACTCTCAAGAGAAAATTAAAGAAGTTAGGGTTTCTTCCCAAAACTCGTACATCCAAGGCTATGATTCAAGTTGTCTCAAATTTTATTTATAAAAAAGGTACATAAAACGATCCTAATACTCATGGACTTAGTTATGGCATTTCCATAAACTTTAAATTGTATTTATATACATGTGTTATGTATTTTAAAATTATTGAAGAGTATGAATTATGAACCCCTTTTTATGATGAAAATTATGCATTTAACTAAGTTATGGGATGTTTATTGAATGATAAAAGGTTGAATTTTAAATTCTTCTTTATCAAATTATATATTGTTTATTTATGTGAATTCAAATGGTGTTTCTTGTATTTTTAAATGCTCTTGTTTTCTCAAGGAGAGTGTATGGAATTATGAAAAGAGGATCACCTTTACGAGTTAGAAAAAAGTCTTTAAAGAATGTGGTTTTACCTAAACCTGTTATTGGATTTCGTAAGAGAATTCTTATGAGATTTTTGAATTATTATGGTGGTCAATGATATATGTTTTGAAAGAAGGGCTATGAGGATGATATGATATGATGCGACTTGCAAGTTTAGGTACGACGATACCTTTTACGGAATGCCCTTGAAAGAATAAGAGATGAACTTTTGTAAGAATGAAACATGTTTTTAAGAGGCTAAAAATGGGATTTAAGAGAGTTGATGGTTAACCGAGAAGTCATGAATTGATAAGATTACAGCCCAAAACCATGTTCTACCAATGCGGGAATTGATTCAGTCCTGAAATACGGATGGTCAATGTATACTTGCCTCAGGCATTGGTATACTAGAATAGAATATAAAGACTCCAATCCTTGCAGTAAACTTGAATTTGGGGGCTTGGCCGATGAGTTAAAGCCAAACCATATAGCCCGTGGGTAGTAAAAAGACCGGGGATGGCATCTAGCTTAGAATTAAAGAAAATAGTTGACTCTATATTTTTACGAGATGTATTGAAGCTTTTAAATTATACCCATGTATTTTGAGTTCTATTTTTGTTAATTTTTTTTCATAATGTTTTGTTTATTTTATATAAAATATATATTGTTTTTGGATTGTCTACATGCCAATACATTTCAAGTATTGACCATCCTTTGACAGTATCATCCCATAATGTAGGTTCTGAGGCTCAATCTCGTGGTCCATAATAATAGTAGAACCTTCCGAAGCATCGGTGTTAGTGAGCCCCATCTTTAGAAAGACGTTTTATTCATATGCACATTTCTATCGGTTTATGATCCAGCTGGGAACCCTGTCCCGACTAGATAGTTATTCTTTAGTAAAATCTTCGTAGAGTAGATTTGGTTAACGTTTTTGTTATGACTTTATTGATGTAGTTTTCTTATAAGATATCTTGAACTTCATTACATCTTCCGTATTTCACATGAATTATGCTTATGATAGTATATGCTAAGTGATCTCTTGGGCATTCGTGGTTCGGGATGCTCGTTGCGGTCAGAGCTACTGTCACGACCCAAAAGGCCATGAGTGGAACTCACACTAATCTTCCTGCGAGAGAACCATACCCAATCACTTAGTCAAGATTAAAACGATATTATCATAAAACCAACTTAATAACAATAATGTAGAGCTAATCACTATCAATACAAAAATAAAAAAACTACTCATTGAAATTTCCAAGATCTGAAAGTCATAGTACAAGAACTCCTAACAAAGATCATGTATAAAAGAGATATCCAAAAATAAAGTAAATAAAAAATGCTTCATTGCCCGAAAGATGGACAAAAACAAATAGGATGACCCATGACATTCTGGAGATGGAGTACTCACCCTTGGATCAAGATCTGCAATCAAACTCTAGAGGTGAGGTTGTGTCTGAGCCTCTGGAACACTTTCTGCACTCAACAAAAGAAGAGTATAGGGTAGTATCAGTACAAACTACTATGCACTGGTAGGTATCATAGGCCAACTCAATTTATTAATATGTACACAACATAAATCAAATAACAAGTAGACGTGCATCATCACATAACAAATACTTAATGAATAAACAATACAATAATAACAGGTCAAAAAGTGCTCACAAACAAGCCACATAACTATCAAGAGTATCAAGCACACTGTAAACATCCATAGAATCAACACAAATATGTACACACATGCTATGTGACTTACTTTTAATTAAATAGTCATGACCTATAGGGAACAATCTATGTTCATATACCATGCCGGCATGGTACCTGTTCCTTATTAACAAGTAATATCAGTTTTATATCCATACCAGCGTGCTACCCGATCCTCCATAAATAAGTAATATCAATATTCATATCCATACCAGCATGGTACCCGATATCCACCATAAACAAGTAATATCAATATACACATCTGTACTGGCGTGGTACCCGATCCATCATAAATAAGTAATATCAATATAGATATCTGTACCGACATGGTATCCGGTCCACTATAAACAAGTAATATCAATATCAGATTTACACTACCTCACAACATATAATACGATGTACCAAGTTTAAAAATACACTTAAAGTCATAAGACAATTCCATCAAGTAATTTTTCAATAATCAATATATATATATATATATATATATATATATATATATATATATATATGTTGGCACCCAATTTTTTTTTTCATGACTAAATTTATTCTTGAGTTTTTTCAGTTTTTAATAAAATTGAAATATTTATTTCATCTAAATAAATTTTTTGTACGTAATTTTATCATTTTAAGTAGCTATTATATATTATCACGTTCAGTTATACGAGATTATATAATTTGGTTACTTAAATATTTTTTCTATGAAATATTGAATTTTAATTAAGGATTATTTTAAAAATAAATACAATGATTAAAATCTTGATTTTAATATAATTTATTATCAAAATAATTTCTTTGGATAAATATGCATTTGATTTTATTAAATCAAGAAGCTCGGGATTAAAACAAGTATTAATTCATATCAAATTTTAATTTAATTTAGCTAATCTATTAGATTTGGCCATAACTGAATCAAATTGGCCATAATTGTAGTGCAATCTGTCAATTGATTTTTATTTTGGTCAAAATTAAATAAATATGACTAAATTTTAAATCTCAATTGGGGTTATATTTTAAATAACCCCAAAATTTTCAAAAACTCTCATAACTTCTACCCAATTTCCACCAAAAAATAATTTCAAATTGTAATACATTGTACTATTTCCCCCCAATTTTGTCCTTTCCCAATTTTGAAATTCAAAAATTATACTATATTGTACAATTTCCCCAAACCTTTTTTCTTTTTTCAAATTCAAATTTTGAAATTCAAAAACTGTACTACATTGTACAATTTCTCCCCACAGCATCGACCAATCTTTTCCACCATCATCAAACCACATCCCTGTTAGAAAGGGTGTGGATACTTTAGGATATTTTGGTTTCATCTTCACCCTTAGGATATTTCTAAACTCATGTCGAGGGTAACCTTCTCATTCTTTCAAATTCGGGTGATAGGACACCTAGAGTTCTTGGAAATTATGTTCAGGTAAGTTTTTGCCTATGGATGTAAATATCCCACATTCATGGTTAATAGGTTGCAAGCCTCTTTTCCACAACTCGATCAACTTGTCACTCATCCTGAGCCAAAGATCATCTAAAATAAAAGACTATCTTTTCTACCGATTGAGTCGAACTACAAGCAGTCTGATTTTCTGAGTCTTGGGGATATGTAGGATGGGATCTTTGTTGAAAACTCAACTGCATTCCAACATCCTCCTAAATACCTCAATTTCCTAGCTTTTCAGTTTTGTCAAAAACTCTAAAAACTGAGATAGTTGGTGAATTTTTTGAAAATCATGCTTTAAATCAAGCTTTGTCCTGAATTCTCATGTAACCTGAGATATGTAGGAAACCTGATACCAAGGACTGGCCATAACTCTATGAAAATCGTGCGAACTCCAACCTCTTTCAGATTCGAATTTGTGGCCAGAAAAAAATTAGAAACGTCAACCTCCCTTTGCCCAAGGTTACTTGCATCCACCCTACCCAAAGGGAGGGGGCAGTTGTTGACACCTAATTTTTTTCCTCCACGACTAAATTTAATCTTGAGTTTCTTTGGTTTTTAAGAAAATTAAAATATTTAATCTTGATTTTGATATAATTTATTTGGATAAATATGCATTTAATTTTATTAAATAAAGATGCTTGAGATTAAAAGAAGTATTAATTCTTATCAAATTTTAATTTAATTTAGCCAATCTATTAGATTCGTCCATAATTGAAATCAAATTGATCATAATTGCAATGTAATCAGTCAATTGATTTTTAATTTGGTCAAAAATTAAATAAATATGGGTAAATTTTAAATCTCAATTGGGGTTATATTTTAAATAACCCAAAATTTCCCAAAACTCTCATAACTTCTACCCAATTTCCACCAAAAAATAATTTCAAATTGTAATACATTGTACTATTTCCCCCAACTTTGTCCTTACCCAATTTTGAAATTCAAAAATTGTACTACATTATACAATTCCCCCCCCCCCCCCCCACATTATCTTCCATCTCGCCTTATCTTCAATTTTTAAATTCCAAAAACACTCCTAAATGGCTTTTCTCCGACATTGGTAGATGACAATAAATAAATCCTTGTGCATTCCTATAAATATTTTTCTCCCACATTGATGGAGAAAAGAAAAACTCCATTTCTCTTCAATAAATACTACCACTACTTTGATAGAAAGAGAAGTTAAAAAGTAAAAAAAAAAAAAAAGAGGCTAGAAAGGTGAAAAATCCTTTTGTGCAAAATAGTTATTTTTATTTAGTAAAAAATTTTATTTCATAAAGTCAGTCGACTAATCAAAATTTTTGAGTTCCCGGCGACGTTTTTCGGTGGTGGTTGATTCCGACAAAGCTCGTAGTCTCATTTTGCTGCCCCTAAAAAAGTAAACACACCTTTCCTTTTTTTTTAGTTTTATTATTTTTTTTTCTTCATCATTTTATTCTTCGTAGTTCGTAGTAACAATTTTATTTTTTGGGATTGTTTATTGTAGATGGCCTTGAAGGCCATAGGACGTTGTTGTATCGATATTTTAATTATTTTTATTTTCATGATATAAAATGACCTAGCAATAGTTGTACGTGCCTTTTATGACTTTAATCTTTGATTATTATAGATAAAATTTCAATCTTTGCTTAAAAGATGTACTTATGCTTTGTTTAAACTCATTGTTAGTGGACATGTTTGTTTTTACCATGTAAAGTTATTTTCTTTATGTTGAAAAAAATAGTTAATATTGATTGTTTCGCCTTTTCACCTAATTCTTTGATTATTTCGGATAAAGTTTAGATCTTTACTTGAAAAACATAGTCATGTCTTGTTTAAACTCATTGTTGGTGGATATGTTTGTTTTTAGCATGTAAATTATTTTCTTTATATTGAAAAGAATAGTTAATATTGATTGTTTTGCCTTTTGACCTTATTCTTAGTTTATTTTGGATAAAGTTTAGATCTTTGCTTGAAAAACATGTTCATGTCTTGTTTAAACTCATTGTTGATAGATATGTTTGTTTTAGCATGTAAAGTTATTTCCTTTATGTTGAAAAGAATGGTTAATATTGATTGTTTTGCCTTTTGACTTTATTCTTTGATTGTTATGTATAAAGTTTTGATCTTTGCTCAAAAGACGAACTCATACATTGTTTAAATTCATTGTTGGCAGATATGTTTATTTTAGCATGTAAAGTTATTTTTTATATTGGAAAAATAGTTATTATTGTTTGTTTCTCCTTAATAAAAATATTAATTAGTTAAGTTAAGAATTTGTCATTTGCTTGCTAATTATTTTAATGAATTTCAAAATCCTCATATAAGAGATGAAGTGTTGGTTTTATTTTTTATCCAAGATGTTTATTCCTCTTTTGTTCGCATGTTGTCTTGTCAAAATGATGAGAAAGTTCTGACTTTTGTGGCTAAATAGAATTATTTGGATATTTTTGACTCATGCATAGTATAATTATTGAACAATATTTAACTTTTAGAAATGCTAAACTTTTATTCTTATTTTATTACTTCGGATTGTTATATGTGCTCTTATTGTGTGTAAAGACTTGATTCATGTCTCTCTTTTATTCATAATATCAAAAGAGAATCAACGATATCTTAGAAATATAAATCATAGGTCGTTACACGTTTTTCCATCAAAAGTTGGTTGTAATTTAGATGCATGGATTTTTATTAATGTCGCCTTGATTGAAATTTTAAGATTCTCTTTCTTTAAAAGTTGACCTTTATTTTCTTTTGTTATATGGATTAGTGTCTATGTTTGTTCAATTTTAGAAGTTATGAGTATTTTTCTTGTTGCCTCATCCCTTTACTTTCGCAAGCTTACGTTGTTTGTTTTTCTCATTAATTCATTGAATATGGTCTTCTTCCCTTTTTCCTTTATTCATTCTTAATATGAACATAAGTCATGAAGCATGCTAGAGGATGTCTTTTCTTTTCATTTTATCTATTGATGCTTACTCTTATTATACGTGTGTAAGTGTGCATATCATTGTAATTCAAAAAGTAATTCTTGATATTTTCTTTTGCTTTGAAATATGTAACTATTATGCCTTGAACGTATATTAATTTCTTTATCTTTTCTTTGCATGCAGAAAACATTTCGAGTCCAAATAGACTCCTCTCCTCTTGCATTTCGTAATGGGTCAATAAGTCTCACCTCTTTGAGTCAATTTCGAAGTTTAAACACAAGGTCCACTACATGGCGTGAGGGTGCTAGAAGATAGACGAAGAAGGAAAATGGGTCAAAACCCACTGATGAGGTCACTAAGAGACTTGAAAAGTCTCAATTTTTTTATTATTGTCCTCTCTTTATTTATTCATTTAGTCATTTATTTATTCATTCATTTGGGCCTCGAAGCCAAAGTTGTATTTTAATAAAGGTGAGGCTGATTTCGGGCCTCAAAGGTCCGAAAACTAGCTTAGGACAGGTTGTGAGACGAAAGCCCAATATTTAGATTAGGACGGGTGCAAGTGGGCCAAAAGCCTAATTAGATTAGGACAGAGTCTATTGATTTAGGCCTAATGACCTAAGTCTTTTATTTTCTCCCCTTCCCCTTTTACATGCTTTGTTATTAATTTGTTTAGACTTAGTTAAAGTCCCAACTAAGTCGTCCAAATCTATTTTACAAAAGTCTTTTCCTAAAATTAATTACTTTTCAACAATCAATCTTTCTTTTTGAAGTTAGTCAAAAGATATTTACAAATAGTCCGGATAACCACAAGTTAGCGGATACTCTTGGTGCCTTAACAACCCTCCAAGAGTATTAATTGGAACCGTTTACTCAGAATTTTCAAACTAAAATATTTTTTTTTGTTTTGGGTCGTTTAAGTAACTTTCAAAGTTCCTTTTCAAATAAATTAAGTGGCGATTCTAAAAAAAAGTCAAAATTTTCGCAAAACAGAAATAGCGACTCTGCTGGGGATATTTAATTAGGTTCTAACCAAATGTTTGATTTCATCTTTTGACTAACTGTTTAAATTGCTTATGTATTTATGTGTTTCAATTTTGCGGAATTTAATTATTGCATTTCATAGCATGGTCCTGCATTGATTATTAAATTATTTTAGAATTTCGCAGTTGTCTCAACCCCTATTGTTCAACTCCAAATCAAATTTTGGAAATACAACAGTTTACCGGCATGTTAAGCGGTCGGAGGCTGATCGTGTTTCAAACTCAAGTTGTCCATTTGGGAACCTGTGTCTAAACACACTCTAGACACCTAGGATAGAGCTAAACCAAAACCCTCTTTTAGGCATGAGCCTAGGACGACCCAATATCCGAGGGGATATTAGGCCCATTAAAAAACTTGCCCTGCATCTATTGACTCCGAGTCAATTACTATGAATCATATCTATGTGTTGAAAAAGAATATATATTTGTTTAATTCAATCCATTATCCTTTGGGGATCGGGAGAAAGCTTGCTTTGCTTACTTTCGTGTAAGAACGCCTCAATCATACACCAATTGAGAGAGGAATTGAAGCAAGCCAAGCAAGAAATAATTTGATTTGGACGATTGCATCTAGGGCACAGCTGTACGAAAAATCGCTTGATCATCAACAGATGTCTCCAATGACAAGAAGTGGACAAAGTTAAGAGGGCGAAGGTCGATAAAAGAGCATTCAGGAACGAGTATTTTCTATCAACTGCGAGGGACATTATTCCTCTTCTCATGTTATTTTTCCTTTTCCTAAAGATTGTATCTCTTTTGTGCAACTTTTGTAGGCATTTATGTCATTTATATATACCTATAAAGGTTTTGGGGGATAATGGATTGGCTTTAATAAGATGTATATTTTCTTCAAAATTCGTTAGGCCTAAACTCTTGGCTCAAAAGGGTCACCCAATCAGGATGCACTTTTATTACAATATGCGTAAGACCCCGCAAAATTCTTAGCTTAATTCAGTCCTTTAAGCTTGTTAAGTGGTCCCAGATTTAGAAAATTCTAGCTAAGTACTCAGACTTAGTGTTATTTTAGCCTTTGAAAGTTGGTGCTCTTATTTCGCGAACTTTACATCCATTAAATGCTGATATTTAAGTTAATTCAAGATTAGAAATGTTAATATGTTTTCCCAGACGAGTTTCAGATTTTTCGAACCTCATTTAGACCATGTTCAAGTGACCAAAACAGTGGGTCGACATGATCTCGACGCGTCCCGTCGTCCAACTCATCGACAGGTAATTTTTCCCTCAGCTCAGCTCATATTCCAGTGAACCGACGCGGACTCGACACGGCGCGTTGGCCATTGCATTGATGCCAATAATGCGGCTCGTCGGTCTGCACATCGATAACATGATTTTCAGTTATTAAAAGGCCACGTCCTTAGGGGTAAATAGTTTTTTTTTTTCGTCCTTCAGCCCCCAAAACATGAAATTAAATCCTTTGGAGAGCAATTATAGTCATTCTTTCACAAATTGCTCAAGAACAAAAACCTTAGGTGATTCAATTTCAAACTTAAGGCTCAAGATTCCACCGTTAATTCTCAAGAATTTACCAACTAAGGTATGTGAAGTGTTCATCCAAGGGCCCCTTCCACCCTTGGAGTCCAAGAAACTCTTTCTAAAGTTCAAGTGTGCGTATTTCATGAATTCCATATTGGGTTTGATTATATTCATGTTTATAATGCTTAACTGGGATTTTAATCCATGTTTTATGATAAGTTTCATGTGGGGTTAATTGATATATATGTAGTATCATATGAAACCATGTTGAACCCTTGAAATTGTCAAGTTGGAGTTGAATTATGATGCCTACTTGTTATTATTGTCATGTTCATCTATCATGCTCACTAAGTGCTTGATGAATTGCTCTTGTGAACTAATAAGAGAAAGAAATCATGTCATGTAAGTTTAAGTCCAAGTTGTATAAGGCAAGTGTTTGATAAAATGCCTCTATGAATGAGTTATGAACAAGTGAACATGATTATGACTTTCAAGACTGATAAAATGCCTCTATGAATGAGTTATGAACAAGTGAACATGATTATGACTTTCAAGACTATGCTATGATTTACTTTTCATGCTATCGAGTCCTGAGGGCATTTAATATCCAAAAATTTAGTTGTTTACTTAGAGTCAACGACAGTACAGGATAATCTCAGTTATGTTACGATCAGTAGTATACTCAGTCAGTTACATAACTCAGGAAAACTCAGTAGACTCTGTACTAGTTCAGTCTAGTTCAGTATTCTGTTCAGACCACAGTAACCTATTCAATAGTATTCCATCAGTCAACGAAACTCAGAAATCTTGGTAACAGTTCATTTCAGCCTAGCACAGACTAGGAATTAGTTCCCCCATCTTATACAAATTGATCCATGAAGTAATGATGACTCGGAATTTCAATAAAAAAGATTTCTTTCAATGATATAGGTAAATGAAATTCACCAGGAACTCTAAACTTTTTTTCGATCTTATCTCTTCTTTCAAGAAAGCAAAGGGCAACAGAGTTTTTGAAGATAAGGGCCCATCTGAAAGGCTTCCTACGTATCTCACGGAGGAGAAATCAGGCCCTACGTAGTTCGAAACTATAATGGCTTTTTCTGATTCTAAAGTCAATTTTTCTAAAATGGTAGGGATCATTTTGGATGTTTTAAGAATGACTACGGACTTTTCTGAGAAACTTGGGAGACTTGGAGTATGTTAGGTCGGATTTTTGTATAGTGGGGTATATTTCTGCCTAGAGATGCTCTACGGAAAATGGGATTGGATCAATTCGCCTTTGATTAGAATCAACATAGCACATATAAGCATATAAAAAGTTATATAACACAAGCATATTGTAATGCCCCGAGTTTGTACCCAGAATGCTATACGGTGTTCATAATCCCGAAGGACCACAAGCTAACCCATGACTGGTACCTGCTATAAATACTGAATAATAATACTGAAATATGTGAAAAATGCAAAAACTGGTCATAAGGTTCAATACTGTAAATGAAACTGAAATACAATATAACAATACCAAAAAACTGAAATATCTGTCTAAAAATATTCTAATATGAAAAGCCTCTAAAACTGTCTGAACTGTGGAGTTGATGGGAAAATCCCCAACTAACTCCGACTACTGAAAATCTATTAAAATACTAAAAATAAATATGTCCTCGAACTATGAGGACTCACCACAACTCTGTCTGCTGAGAATCTAAACTGCTAAGGGTGCTCTGGATCCCATGCATCGGAACATATGATATAAGACATCATAGCCCTAAAAAAAATATGCATCAGTACTTTGAATGTACTGGTATGCTCATGAGGTAGGCTGAAATGCATGGGTTCATATGCATGAACAATACTAACTGAATAACATAAGTATGACTGAATGGGAGTACATGTATGATTACGTAAATTGTAACTGAGATCGTGATAACACTGACTTTTGAGTTTGAATACTAATTACTAATATCTGAGTTTACTGATACTATATTACTGATAACTGAATGACTGTATCTGACAGTCTTGATTCTATGGAACTATACTGAGTTTCGATCAAAACTGAGTGACTATATCTAATAGTTCTGAATTTGTAGAACTGGACTAAGTTCTATACTGAGATTGAATCTGAAACAAAGACTATGGGAGTTAATCATCTAACTGAAATGCCCCTTTTTTAATAGAGTGGGGTCCAACCTGTAACCCCAGTTAGAAGGGTGTCAGTACCGTGCCACGAGTAAAGACTAGCTGTAAGTTAACCCTCTATGACAGGAAGCTTTTTCGTCATCCCTCGCTAGCAGAAAAACTCATATGAGATGTATTCTTATAGGAAGATATCTCAACCTACGCTGGCTACGTAGTTCTGTAACATAGGTATTGCTACTAAGGGTCAAACCTTCTGTTGGCAGAAGTGCCCCCATCCCTAAGTTCGTTCGATGCTAAATTTAATTCCTACCTTATTATCTTGCTTTGCTTATTACTAACGGAAGATAACAAGTCAAACTTTGAGTTGTTTTTACTTTTCAGGTAATAGAAACTACTCTGCGTTGGCACAAAATGGCCCTACTTCACCAGATCAAAATGAATAAGAGGTCCCCTTCTTGACTATAGCTTTGTTACAGGAAAATAAAAATGACTAGTAGTAAAACTGAACCCTACCGATCATTTCTCAAACTATAAGTGATGGTATCAAAGATGGAATAAGAAAAAATGTAAAGGAAGAATTTTCCAAGACAACTGGGATCATGGAAGATTAATTGGAGAAAATATTGTTGATTTGGACCTCCACTCCACTCATGACTCATCGCCCATCGTATAACAATAACTTAAACCCTTCCATTGTCATGTTATGTCGTGTCAAGAAGCAAGATGATGATAACCCTAGAACAGTCATCAGAAGAGTCAAAGAGTTCGAGAATCAAAGAAACCTAATTTAGAGAAAACTGAGGTGGTTAACTAGGAGGGTGATGACTAAGGGAGTTGGATATTTGACCCTTTATTTTATCTAGAATAATGTAATGCAAACGTAATGTCATCCATAGAAGTGCTTATTTCTATCCTAGTGAGATGAATAAGAGTATTTTAGGGCCATTATGAGTTTATGTACGAACTATGTTTGACCTAAATTCCCAAGAAAGGCATACGTAGGCGGCCTATGTCAGCTTCGGTCAACTCCTTAGGAAAATATATCCTTTCCTTTCATGTATGAACTACGTGATGACTTGAATTCCCAAAAAAGGGATACGTAGGCGGCCTATGTTGGCTTCGGTGAACCCATTAGATTTTTCTATATATCCTTAGCATAGTTATGAACTATGTTAGACCTGATTCCTACTTCAACGAGATACGTGGGTGCCCCAATAACTCGGTCATGTAACCCCAGGAAATGGAAACTGAGGTAGAATTTTTGAGATGGATTCTTGAAAATTCACAAGAGGAAGATCATCATTCAACAAAAAGAATGAATACCAACAAAGACTTCAGATCCTCTCAAGTTGATATCATATTAAAAGACTTTAAACTGGGGAAGAAATTTTGAGGAAGGCCTTAAAATTTCCACCAAACACTGGAATATGTTTCAAATTCCCCAGCACCAGAGGTCAAAGTCAAACTTTTGAAGTCACCAGCTGCAACAACGCCTTGGTAGGATCAATCTCTGTCTATGACAGAACTATTTGAAGAATCCCCCAATAATGATGATGAGTTTTGGAAATCCTCCATTGGATATCATCAAAACCAAGAGGAAGACATTCGTTGAGCTAGTACATGACATAACTGGCAGAGATTTTCTAAAGCTTTTACAAAAACTATTGAAATTATTTTCTAAAATTAAGACTACTTTACAAAATCTATAAAAATCTTTTACTTAGTGATTGCCTAGGCATCTATTGGAACAGGGAGCCGGGGTGTTGGTACCAACATGACAGACCACCTGAAAGATGGCGAGGAGCAAACTGAGGAGCGAATGAGGTCAACACGGAGTAGTTTCACTCAAAACTAATCATTTTTCTGTGGATGCAGGGATAAATACACAAAAATGAGAGTCTTTCTCAAAAATCCTCGAGCAATTTGGGAGCCATACTAGAGAATATGATGCTCAAGAATGGTATTTCTGAGTATCCCTAAAGACGGGTTAATACTCATTTTTCGAAGACCTTCTGGATTGTCTATCTCATTTCTTGAGATCATGAAGGACAAACAAATACACCTTATCTTCTTTATAAATATTGTATTTAGAATTGTTCTAAAAAATAGTTGCTAGAAAAAGCGACTTTGTGTCTACTGACTGTCTACCTTGAGTATAGGTACATATATAAAGAAAAAATGTAGACAAACGGATTCAGGTGAAACCATCTTCATTGCCAAGAGGGCCATTCCATCTAATTCCATTGCTAAAAGGGCCATTGCATATCATTTTTATCTCCAAGAGGACTATTGCATTTAATATCTGATGATACGTGAGATAACATACACTGGCATTGAGGATATCATCAGCATTTAATGACTGTTGATACACGAGATAACATATGCTGTCATCGAGGATATCATCCATATTAAATATCTAATGACACACGAGATAGCATACGCTGGCATCGAGGATATCATCTATATTAAATATTTGATGACACGTGAGATAGCATACGCCAACGTTGAGGATATCATCAGCATCTAATATATGATGACACACGAGATAGCATACGCTAGTGTTGAGGATATCATCTACATCAAATATCTGATGACATGTGAGATAGCATACGCTGGTATCGAGAATATCATCAGTATTCAATATATGTTGACACGCGAAATAGCATACGCTGGCGTCAAGGTTATCATCAATATTCAATATCTGTTGACATGCGAGATAGCATACGCTGGCGTCGAGGATATCATAAATATTTAATATTTATTGACACACAAGATAGCATATGCTGATATTAAGGATATCATCTGTATTTAATATCTGTTGACACGCGAGATAGCATACGCTGGCATCTAGGATATCATTAGCATCTAATATCTATTTACATGGGAGATAGCATACACTGGCATTAAAGATATCTCATTATTTCATGAATCAATATTTGAATGCATAAAAAGCACGCGATTTGAAGGGACGCCTTTAAGTCGCTATCTGAAGACGGGTAATATATAAGATTTCCTAGAAATTGACAATTTGAGGGTCATCTATAAGGCATATTATTTGAAATAGGATAGTGTGCAAGATTACGTATGAGTTGATAGCCCATAGGTCATCCGTAAGCCGCAACAACATCTTAACCGAATATTGTGCAAGGTTACCCAGAAATTGATAGTCCAAAGGTTATCTATAAGTCGCAACTAAGTCCTTACTGGAGAATATTCAACATTATCAAATTTATAAGTCCAAGAGTTCTCTATAAGCCACGTCATATCCAAGATCGATTATGTTCAGGATTACCCAAAGACTAGCAATTTGATAAGTGACATTGTATCCAAGGTCGGATGATGTGTAGGAAAACCTGAGAGCTAGTGATTGAAGGGATATCTGTAAGTCATTTCGTATCCAAGGTTGGATAATGTACAGGATCACCTAAAAGCTAGCAATTCATAGGATATCTATAAGTTGCCTCGTATCTAACATCCAATAATGTACGAGATTATCCAGAGATCGACAATTCAAGGGAAATCTATAAGTCATATCAATACAAATGATACGCAAAACTTATCTGAGATCATATGCAAAGAATTATTGGAAATAACCGGAGAGATTATCATATAAAAAGAATTATAGGTGACCAAAGAGTTGCCGCATCAGTATAAGATTACACAGTTACAAGGACCGTTCTGTAAAAAGTGTCGTCAGTGTCCGAAAGGGTCACCCCACTTTGAAAACATATTCACTCGACAAATAAGCTAATTATGTAACAACCAAGAGTGTTGTTGTGCTTTTTGTTGCAAGTTATTTCCTTCCAAATAGGTACATGAAAGGATGACTTCATTTTTTCAGACGATAACTCATGTGGAAATATGGTAAAGACTATATACCTCTTTCGTGAATTATGTTTAGCACTAACACTCTTTGTTTGAAACATTGTTAAGATCATCCGAGAGGATGAAAATCTAAAATCAAAACCACAGGTGCTGAAGACTCCAGATAGGATGTAACACAACGTGGAGTTATTTTTTAACAGCAAAACGAACATAGTCTAGAGAGAGAAGTCAAACTCTTTGAATGCGAGCTAAAGGAATATCGCCACCACCATCAAACCAAACGCTTGTTAGAAAACGTGTGGGTTCTATAGGATATTTTGATTTCATCTTCACCCTTGGGATATTTGTAAAGTCATGCTGAGGGTAACCTTCTCTTTCTTTCAAATTCGAGTGATAGGACACCTAGAGTTTTTGAAAATTATGTCCAGGTAAGTTCTTGCCTATGGATGTGAAGGATACCACATTCATGATTAAGAGGTTACAAGCCTCTTTTCCAAAACTCGATCAACTTGTTACTTATCCTGAGCCAAAGATCATCTGAAATGAAAGACTATTTTTTCCACCGATTGAGTCGAACTACAAATGATTTGATTCACTGAATCTCGAGGATATGTAGGCTGGGATCTTTGTTGAAAACTCAACTGCATTCCAACATCCCCCCAAATCCCTCAATTTCCTAGCTTTTCAGTTTCGTCAAAAACTCCATAAACTGAGATAGCTGGTGAATTTTTTAAAATCGTGCTTTAAATCAAGCTTAATGAACTAAAAGTAGCCTGATTTCTAAAGTAACCTGGGATATGTAGGAAACCTGATACCAAGGTCCGGCCATAACTCTATGAAACTCGTGCGAAAGCCAACCTCTTTTAGATTCGAATTTGTGGTCGGACAAAAATTAGGAACGTCAACCTCCCTTTGCCTAGGGTTACTTGCATCCACCCTACACAAAGGGAGGGGCAGTTGTTGACACCTAATTTTTTCCCTCCTCGACTAAATTTAATCCTGAGTTTCTTTAGTTTTTAATAAAATTGAACTATTTATTTCGTCCGAATAATTTTTTTTCAAAATATTTTTTGTACATAATTTTTGTCATTTTAAGTAGAGATTATATATTATCGCATTTAGTTATACGAGATTATATAATTTGATTACTTAAATATTTATTCTAAGGATTATTTTAAAATTAAATATAATGATCAAAATCTTAATTTTAATATAATTTATTATCAAAATAATTTATTTGGATAAATATGAATTTGATTTTATTAATTCGAGAAGCTCCGGATTAAAAGAAGTATTAATTCGTATCAAATTTTAATTTAATTTAGCTAATCTATTAGATTTAGTCATAATTGAAATCAAATTGGCCATAATTGCAATGCAATCCATCAGCTGATTTTTAAATTGGTCAAAATTAAATAAATATGGTAATTTAAATCCCAATTGGGGTTATATTTAAAATAACCCCAAATTTTCCAAAAAACTCTCATAAATTCTACCTAATTTCCTCCAAAAAATAATTTCAAATTGTAATACATTGTACTATTTTCCCCAACTTTGTCCTTTCTCAATTTTGAAATTCAAAAATTATACAATATTGTACAATCACCCCTCTCCCCCACCCCCCCTCCCCGCCCCCAAACCTTTTTTATTTTTTTAAATTTTAATTTTGAAATTCAAAAATTATACTATATTGTACAATTTTCTGCTACATTATCTTCCATCTCACCTGATCTTCAATTTTTAAATTTAAAAAACACCCCTAAATGAATTTTCTCCCACATTGGTGGATGACAAGAAATAAATCCTCATCCTTTCCTATAAATACTTTTCTCCCACATTGGTGGAGAAAAGAAAAAAAAAACTTCATTCTCTCCTATAAATACTACCACCACTTTGATAGAAAGGGAAGTTGAAAAGTAAAAAAAAAAAAGAGGCTAGAAAGGTGAAAAATTCTTCTAAGCAAATAGTTATTTTTATTTAGTAAAAATTTTGGTTTCATAGAATTGGTCAGCTAATCAAAATTTGAGTTGCCAGCGACGTTTTTCGATGGTGGTTGATTCTGACGAAGCTCGTAGTATCATTTTGCTGCCCCCAATAAGGTAAACACACCTTTCCTTTTTTTTTTTTAATTTTATTATCGTTTTTTTCTTCATCTTTTTATTCTTCGTAGTTCGTAGTTATAATTTTGTTTGCTGAAATTATTTATTGTAAATGGTCTTGAAGGCCATAGTACGTTGTGGTATCGATATTTTAATTATTTTCATGATTTAAAAATAAGCTAGCAATAGTTGTACGTGCCTTTTTTGACTTTATTCTTTGATTATTATAGATAAAGTTTCAATCTTTGTTTAAAAGATGTACTTATGCTTTGTTTAAAATCATTGTTGATGGATATGTTTGATTTTAGCATGTAAAGTTATTGTCTTTATGTTGAAAAGACTAGTTAATATTGATTGTTTCGCCTTTTCACCTTATTCTTTGATTATTTTGGATAAAGTTTAGATCTTTGCTTGAAAAACATACTCATGTCTTGTTTAAACTCATTGTTGGCGAATATGTTTGTTTTTAGCATGTAAAGTTGTTTTGTTTATGTTGAAAAGAATAGTTAATATTAATTTTTTTGTCTTTTGACCTTATTCTTTGATTATTTTTGATAAAGTTTCTTGAAAAACATACCCATGTTTTGTTTAAACTCATTGTTGATAGATATGTTTGTTTTTAGCATGTAAAGTTATTTTCTTTATATTGAAAACAATAGTTAATATTGTTTTGCCTTTTGACTTTATTCTTTGATTGTTATGTATAAAGTTTTTATTTTTGCTCAAAAAACGAACTCATACCTTGTATAAATTTATTGTTGACAGAAATGTTTGTTTTTGCATGTAAAGTTATTTCTTTTATGTTGGAAAAATAGTTATTATTGTTTGTTTCGCCTTAATAAAAATAGTAATTAGTTAGGTTAAGAATTTTTCATTTGCTTGCTAATTATTTTAATGGACTTCAAAATCCTCATATAAGAAATGAAGTGCTACCTTTAGTTTCCACCCAAGATGTTTATTCCACTTTTATTCGCATGTTGTCTTGTTAAAATGATGAGAAAGTTCTGACTTTTGTGGCTAAATAGAATTATTTGAATATTTTTTACTCATGCATAGTATGGTTGTTGAACGATATTTCACTTTTAGAGATGCTAAACTTTTATTCTTATTTTCTTACTCTGGATTATTATATGCACTCTTTGTGTGTGTAAAGACTTGATTCATGTCTCTCTTTTATTCATAATATCAAAAGAGAATCAGCGATATCTTTGAAATATAAACCATAGTTCATTACTCATTTTTTCATAAAATGTTGGTTGTAATTTAGATGTATGAATTTCGTTAATGTCGCCTTAATTGACATTTAAAGATTTTCTTTCTTGAAAAGTTAACCTTTATTTTCTTTTGTTATATGGATTAGTGTCTATGTTTGTTCAATTTTAGAAGTCAAGAGTACTTTTCTTATTTGCTCATCACTTTAATTTCGCAAGCTTACGTTGTTTGTTTCTCGCATTAATTCATTGAATATGGCCTTCTTCCTTTTACCTTTATTCATTCTTAATATGAACATAAGTCATGAGGCATGCAAGTGGATGTCTTTGCTTTGCATTTTATCTATTGACTCTCACTCTTGTTATACGTGTGTAAGTGTGAATATCATTGTAATTCAAAAAATGATTCTTGATATTTTCTTTTTCTTTGAAATATGTAACTATTATGCCTTGAACATATATTATTTTCTTTATCTTTTCTTTGCATGCAAAAAAAATCTTGAGTCCAAATGGACTCCTCTCCTGTTGCATTTCGTAATGGGTCAATGGGGCTTACCTCTTTGAGTCAAGCCCAAAGTTTAAACCCAAGGTCCACTACATGGCCTGTGGGTGCTAGAAGATAGACGAACAAGGAAAATGAGTCAAAACTCATTGATGAGGTTACTAAGAGACTTGAAAAGTGTTGATTTTTTTTTTATCATTGTCTTCTCTTTATTTATTCATTTAGTCATTTATTTATTCAATCATTCGGACCTCGAAGCCAAAATTGTATTTTAATATAGGTGAGGCGGATTTTGGGCCTCAAAGTCTGAAAACTAGCTTAGGACAGGTTGTGGGCTGCAAGCCCAATATTTAGATTAGGACAGGTGCAAGTGGGCCAAAAGCCCAATTAGATTAGGACGGGGTCTATTGATTTGGGCCTAATGACCTAAGTCTTTTATTTTCTCCCCTTCCCCTTTTACATGCTTTGTTATTAATTTATTTAGACTTGGTTAAAATCATTACTAAGTCGTCCAAATCTATTTTACACAATTCTTTTCCTAAAATCAATTACTTTGCAATAATTAATCTTTATTTTTGAAGTTAGTTAAAAGATATTTTCAAACAGTCCGGATAACCGCAAGTTAGCAGATACTCTTGGTGCCTTAACAACCTTCCAAGAGTTTTAATAGGAACCGCTTACTCAGAATCTTCAAACTTAAATGATTTTTTTTGTTTTGGATCATTTAAGTAACTTTCAAAGGTTTTCCTAATTCCTTTTCAAATAAATTAAGTGGTAACTCACAAGCTAACCCTTGACTGGTACCTGTTGTGAGCACTGAATAATAATAACACTGTAATAACAATATATCTGAAATAAATGCAGAAGTTAGGTTGTAAACCCCATAAGGTTCATAACTGAAAACCAATACTAAATACTGAAACATCTGTCTGAATACTCTAGTCTGAAAGCCTCTAACTGTCTGAATGCAGAGTTGATGGGACAAGCCCCCAACTAAGTCCGATTACTGAACTACTGATAAACTGAAATACTGAATCAATAATCATGTCCTCAAAACTATGAGGACTCACCACTAAATCTGCTGCTAAAAGGTTTGGGCTGCTAAGTACAGTCAGGAGCCCGTGCGTCTGAACCTATGATTAAAACATCATAGCCCAAAATAAAAGTATGCTTTAGCACTTTGAATATATTGGTATGCTAAATGAGGTAGACTGATATGCATGGGTTCTTATGCATGAACAATAACTGACTGAGTAACATGAACATAACTAAATAAGAGTACATGCATGAATACATAAATTGTAACTGAGATCATGTTAACACTGGTTACTGAGTTCTGAGTACTGATTTACCCATACTGTAATACTGATAGCTGAGTGACTGTTTCTGACTGTCCCGATTGATAGCTGGATGACTGTTTCTGACTGTCCTAATTGATAACTAGATGACTATTTCTGACAGTCCTGACTTTATAAAACTGAACTGAGTTTTATACTGAGCTAGGTGACTGTGTCTGATAGTTTTGTATCTATAGAACTAAACTGAGTTCTATACTAAGACTGAAACTGAAACTTTGGGAGGTAATTATCTAACCGACATGCCCTTTTCTGAATAGATCGGGGTCCAACCAGAAACCCCAGTTAGAAGGGTGTCACTACCATGCCACGAATAAAGACAAATTGTGAGTCAACCTCTCTGACAGAAAGTTCTTTCGTCAACCCTCGCTGGCAGGAAAAATTGTATGAGAGGTAACAATCCTTGTCTAGCAGAAGATATCTCAACCTACACTGGTTATGTAGTTGTGTAATGCAAGGATTGCTACTAAGCGTCAAATCCTTTGCTTGTAGAAATGCCCCCATCCCTCGGTTCGCTTGGTGCTGAATCCTATTCTCAACTGAATAGACACTGGACTTATCTCTAGACTGTACTAGGCTTGTCTAAAATGTTAATGATCATTCTATCTAACTGAATTGTACTAAGTTCACTGAATTCTGCTAACTGACGGAGTACTACTGAATTCTGTTAACTGATTGAATACTACTGAGTTCTGTTAACTGACTGAGTTTACTGAGGTCTGAACTGAATACTAAACTAAAACTATAACTGATTACAGAGTACTACTGTTTGTGACACAACTGAGACTTTTCTGTAACTACTGTAACTCTAGGTAAATAACTAGATTTTTGGGTATTAAATACCCCCAGAACTCGATAGCATGAAAAGTAAATCATAACATTAACTTGAAAAGCATAACCATGTGCACTTGTTCATAACTCATTCATAGAGAAATTTTATTAAACATTTGTAAGATATAACTTACATATAAGCTAGCCTGACATGATTTTCCCCTTTTTGTTCACATGAGCAATTTATCAAACACTTGGGGAACACAAACTATACACATGATAGTAAACAATATGTAGACATCACAACTTCAATTCTCAATTCACAAATCCAAGGGATTTGACATGAATTTACATGTTTCAACACACATGATAATCAATTCCACATGAAACTTGTAATAAATCATGAATTAGAAACCCAATTAATATTATAATTATAATCATGAATACACTTTAAATCCAATCATAGAAATCATGTTATCAATCTACTTGAATTTTAAAAGAGTTTCTTATAGAAATCATGTTATCAGTCTACTTGAATTTTAAAAGAGTTTCTTGAACTCTAAGGGTGGAAGGAATTTGGACCACCATATTTCAAACAGTACAAGGAGGTTCATACATCAAATCATTTGTCAAATTATGTAAAGGTTCTTGTTTTCAGTTTTCAACAAACATATGGTGGCTATGAAATTTATGAAAAAACATGCAAGAATCTTAATAAATATCTTTAACAATTAACACCAACTATAGTACCCCCTCTTCACATGCAAAATTACAATCAATTTCTTAACAACCGTAAAGGCATTTGTAGCATACTTCACAAAATTCATTCAAATACATCATGACTTACTAAAACAAGAAATCTTTAACAAGAGAGAGGTTTTCGATGATTAATGCTCTCAATTCAATATTTAAATTAATCAAGTGCATGCATATATGCATATATATATATATATATATATATAGACACACACACACACACACTTAAATATGGTTAAAATTCAAAGTTGGGGGAAAGACCTCAAAACCAAATCAATGATGCCATTAAAGAATCCATAAAACAAAATCACAATGTAAATTCCAAAATCCTTTCAAGAATTCATGACTTCACAATGTTTAAAAGTTGTTGAAACAATTTCCTTATGCCCATGTTGTTTTAGGAAAAATCCTATGTACCTCAGATATCATAGTTAGAAGAATGGATTCCAAATCTTGATTTGTTTTCTTGAAATTCTTGATCCAAGAGATAAGTTCTTGATCTTTGGGGAAGGATTTAGGGTTTGATTTTTGTGAGGAAGAGCAATTTTTTGATGATTTGAGCCCTCAATACTCATTAATTTCGTGTTATGTAGAGTTATGACAAGGTAAAAAGACTAAATTACCCTCCCCAAGGCCGGTTTAATTAAAAGGATTTGTGAACTGGGCATCGACACGTTACCCAACGCGACGCATCAAGGTCGTTTCGATCCACTGCTTCATCGATATTTCGTGTCGATTCACTGCTTCACCAACCTAATACTCGACGCGGTGCATCCACTTCGCGTCGGGCCACTATTTTCAATATCCAAACACCTCTCTAACAATGTCCAAAAAATCTAAAACTTCTCCGAGACATCCCCTTCACTTCCCCGAACATGAATCAATTCAAAAATTCATACCTGTAGGTTGGAAAAATCAGCTTAAGAACCACCTAAGTTTAGGAGCTTAAAATATGACTAAGTCCTTTTGATACTTAGGAAATTTTTCAGGTGATAATCCCTTTAAGTATGCTACATAGCAAGGTATTAGATCGAGGATATCATGGGGTGTTACATTATCCCTCCCTTGGGATCATTCATCCCCGAATAATGGATCGAAACACATAAAAGCATGATTTTCAAGAATATTTAAGTCATTATCAATAGTCTAAAAAAGAATTGGGTAGCTGATCCGCATATCATCTTCTGATTCCCAAGTGGCTTCCTTAGCCTTTTGATTTCTCCAACGTAGCTTAACCGAAGCTACTTCCCTACTCCTTAGCTTTCAAACTTGGTGGTCCAAGATAGCAGTAGGTTCTTCCTCATATGATAACGAGTCTGTCACCTTGATCTCCTCTATAGGCAACACTAGGGAATGATATCCAATGTACTTTTTCAACATGGACACATGGAATACTAGAAAAATGGAACCCAGACTTGCAGGCAATTTTAACTCATAGGCTACCCCACCTATCCTTCTTACAATATGATATGGTCCTATATAGCGATGAATCAACTTCCCTTTATTCCCGAATTGAATGACTCCCTTCATAGGCGAGACCTTTAGAAACACCCAGTCAATAACCTCAAATTCCAACTCCCTTCTTCTAACATCAACGTAGGATTTCTGGCGACTCTGAGCTATCTTGAGTCTTTCTCTAATGATTTTCACCTTCTCCATTGCCTGATGAACAAGATTTGGTTCAAATAACTGCGTTTCACCCACTTCATACCATTCGATCAGTGATCTACACCTTCTCCCATAAAGTGCTTCAAAAAAGGCCATCTTAATTCTAGCTTGGTAACTATTATTGTAGGCGAACTCTATCAATGGAAAATGATCTACCCAACTAACTTTGAAATAAATTACACAAGCCCTCAACATATCCTCCAGGGTCTAAATGGTGTGTTTAGCTTGCCCGTCGATTTGAGGGTGGAATGTTGTACTTAAGTTTATTTCGGTACCTAAACCCCTCTGAAAGGATCACCAGAACTATGAAGAGAATTGCATACCTCAATCGGATATAATGGATACAGGTGCCTCATATAAAAGAACTATTTCCTCAATGTATAGCTTGGCGTAATCATCAACCGAATAGTTAGTCCTCACCGACAGAAAGTGGGGTGACTTAGTTAGCCGATCTACAATTACCCAAATGGAATCACATTGGTTGCGGGACCTTGGAATCCATGTGATGAAATCTATGTTGACCATATCCCACTTCCACATAGGTAAAGCTATCTCTTGGGAAGCATCGCCTGATCTCAAATGTTTCACTTTAACTTGCTGGCAATTCAAACATTTGGAAACGAAATCAGCCACATCACGCTTTATGTTATTCTACCAATATATTGCTTTAAGATTATGGTACATTTTTGTAGAGCCTGGATGAACAACATACCTCAGAGTGTAAGCCTCATCGAGGATTCTCTCTCGCAACCCATCTATACTTGGTACACACAGCCTGCCTTGGTACCTCAAAATACCATCACCACCAATGTCAAAAGACATTACCTTCTGTTGACCCACATCTTTCTTGATCTACATTAAGATGGAGTCTTCAACCTACTTTTTTTTCACTTCAACACAACTACTCCTCCATCTTCGGAATCCAGGAGTCGCACCCCTATATTGGCTCGCTGATGAATATCCTATACCATCTCACTTTTTCCTTTCTCAATATGAGAAAGACTGCCCATAGATAATCTGCTAAGGGCATCGACCACTACATTCGCCTTGCCCGGATGATAGTGCAAGCTCATGCCATAATCTATTAATAGTTCTAACCAACGCCTTTGCCTAAGATTCAACTCTTTCTGTGAAAAGACATACTGCAAACTTTTATGGTCAGTGAAAATATCAACATGTACTCCATACAGATAATGCCGCCAGATTTTAAGTGCAAACACCACAACCACTAACTCCAAGTCATGGGTGGGGTAATTTCGCTCGTTGTTGACACCCAATTTTGACCTCCCGATATTACATTTAGGTTGCTATTTTGGCAAAATTATTAATTTTTAAATGTTAGTATTTTTTCACATTTTTCTTGCATCAAACAGGTTTTCGACATATAGCATTCATAATTTAGAAAATGAATAAATTATTATCTTTTAGAATCATTTTTTATAATTTTTGACATTTTTTATAATTTTATTAATTAAATTATTTTCACGTAATTATGCACACTCACAATTTTACAAATATATTGTCTAGTTTTGCATTATTTAATACTATTTATTGATATTACTATTTATTGACATTGTTATTATATATATTACTATTATTTATTATTTATCATTTATTATTATAATTTATTGTTTAATTATTATTTTGTTTTCATTATTATTATTTATCTTTTATTATTTTATTATTATTTATTATTATTTAATGTTGTTATTTATTATTTAATTACTATTATCATATATTACTATTCCTACTAAAATTTAGATAACAGCCTAAATTAAAGTCAGTTTGCCTAATTTTATTTACATTATAGCCTAATCTTTACCCAATTCATTACAAATGTAGCCAATTACTTGCCCAATCCAATTCATTTAATTTCTAACCAATTTTCAAGCTTTAAATCTCAACCATCGATCTAATCTGATCTGATGGCTGAGATTAAATCCTCATTTCTTTCCTTTTAAGACCCAAAACCCTAAACCTAACCCATTCTCAACCAAACCTTCCGCCTCCTTCAAGCTTCTCTCTCCCACCTCTCTCTCTCTCCCTCTCCGTCCTCTCCCCTCCGAAGCCATCGCCAACAGCCGCTCCGGCGCCACCAAATGGCACCTCCTTTTCTTTCTCCATTTCTCCGTCCGGCGAACCCATCGCCACCACACACCGCCGCCATCCGCCATCAATGGCAACAACAAAAACACCAGCCTCCGTCAACGCCACTGCCCGTTTTAAACTTTACCAAGTCACGCCGTCCAGGTTTGCTTTCTTGGTTTAATTATACTTTTCTACTCCGTCTCTTATTTGACATCATCTGTGATTCGAAATTGACGAAACTTACTTGAGTAATTTCCTTTTTGTGACTTGAGTTCACTAATCTGCATAAATTATATGAACCTTGCTGATTTTCTACTTGTATTCTTATGCTGCGAAGATTATTGCAATCTCATTTGACTTAACCCGATTTAATTCTTGGCGATGGTGTTGTGTTAGCCACGAAAGTACAGATTTTTGATTGATAAATTGTGTGACAGTTTGTCTAACCTTTTTGGGGACCGACTTACGGTAATCACGGTGACTGAACGAGAAATTCGTATGAGCTTATCTGTCTCGGTTTGCATATTTGGGAGATGTTGACTATTTTATGCTAATTGATTGAACTACTGAATTGAGTATTATTCATTCCAAAATTGAGTGCTATGACTAAATCTTTTTCTGTCTGTCTTTTTAAAGTGTTTAAAAAATTCCTCAGTACTTGATGATAACTATAACATGTTAAAAGAATTTTTACCTTACGTTTGGCAGGTACAACCTTGGTAATTATTTATTTGTGATAGAGAATATGTATACTGAATTTACATTGTGGCTTATTTATTTATGATAGAGAATATGTATACTGGTAAGTCACTAATCGACGCATGATTTTCCTATTCCACAATAGTTGTGATAGCAAAATATAGAAAGCATGTCTACAGTGACTTATTTGAAACAATGACGCTGTGCTTGCTTACTATGTCGTTGATTCCTATGTCGGTGTTTCCTTTGTGCCTCTGTTTAGTACAACGTGTTGGTATATCCTTTTGTGCTTGCCATGTTATTTTGTTATGTTTAACAGGTTCGAAAATCGGAGAGTCGACGGGACATTAATTAAACTATGTATTCTTGATAGTTATTTATTTTTCTTCTTAGTTTCGTATTTTTGGTTTGTAATATTATTGTAAAGATATTATTATTGATGTAATAATGATTTGGGGACTGCTTCAGTGGCGGGGATTTACATGCTCTGTGAACGGCGCAAATATTAGGATTTATTAACATACGAATCGTTTAGACACTTATCCTATGGTTTATTAATTATTTTTAATCGAATTAAATCGACACATCCCATTGACATTAAGCATATTAATTTGACATCAAGCATGCTAGCATATTTTTGCGTGTTAAGCATATTAACTTGATTATAAGCATGTTTTAAACAAGTTAATGTATCGTTGGCATGATTATATTTTGGCCTATTCATATACTCCTAGCATGCTAAGCATTTAGTGTCATGCGTTTTGTTGAAAATAAGATTTTAGGCATGTTAGTATTCTCGAGTATGTTAATTAATGATTCGCATGTTAAAGCATTTTGGACATGTTAATATTAAATTCTAGCATGTTTAAATCGAACTTCTGCGCCTAAATCAATTTTCATTAACTTAGATTAAGTTCCAGCATGTGTAAGTCAATTTTTGGTGGTCTTTGCATCAATTTCAGCCACTTTTAAGTAATTTTCAGCATCTTTAATTCCAGCACCTAGATTAACTTTAAGTATGTCTGAATCAAGTTCTTGCATGTCCATCACTTTAGCATGTTAATAGCGGTTAGAACATTAAAATTCTGTGCACTTCTTTCTAAGCTTTTGCATGCTATTGCCCGCTGTGTTAAAATTACAGCATGTTTAAACTGTAGTATGACAATACAATTTCCTGCACATTAACGTGCTATGCTGCATGATGTTTGTTAAATTTCAACCTATCTAAACTGTGGTTTTGCATTTTTCGAGTCAATATCTGCATATTAAATAATTTCAACAGTACTAGAATCTGTTTTAGCATAATCTCAGCATATTAAATCTGTTTCAGCCTGCTTAAAACGAATTTCAGCATGTTTAATTGATATTTCTGTACTAGTAGTTTAAATGTCTGTATAGAGCATGTTAAATATTTTTAGGCTTCTTAACATGTCATGGCATTACATTTTTTACACAATTACCACACTTCTGACACCTCTCATATGCACACATAATGTTGTTGCGTACAAGAATCACTCTTTTATCATGAATCGTTGATCATTTAGACCCCATGCCTATAGGTTAATGACGTAATAAATAATTACTTGCCTTGCATGTTAATCATGTTAATAAACGTTAATTAATGAAGAGGCTAACTTGAAACTATTACGTGCTACTTCTTGTCTAATATGTTCGTGATTTGAGTCCTAGGCAACATAGTTTTGTTTTAGTCTAGAACACAAATCCAAAATAGCAAAGTCAATAGCCTCTTGGACGATAGTTGGGACGTTAAATATTACTAAAAGCGTCAGTCTTATCCTTGTCATAGAACAACTTTAGACATGGTATTCAGCCTAGGTGGGGTGGGATGGGTAGCTCCACTCGGAAATGATGATCCAAACATATATTAACGGCGAGGCTAATGACAATTTACTTGTCTACGAGTTTGACCTTTAGGTCGAATGATGATCAAACAAGTTAGGGCTGATCCGAATAAAATCAAAATATTTCTTTTCTCAACTTGAACGATTTCTTTTATTTACTTTACATGCTTCTAATTTGGGGTAGTTAATTTTAAAAGCTGTCCCTTTTTTATTACTAATTTTGTCTTTCTTTCTCCTCGCTTATCTTATGTCTATGTTTTTATTTATTTTATCATTTAGCTGATCGACGATTAGAAATAACAAAATAATGTGTGCTTGACTATTAATTACTTTATCACATAGCTAGACATTAGTTTAATTATGAAAAAGAGACACTTTATTTGATCACATAGAATCCCCACGTAAAGTATGAAATCGGTCGGGAACCACCTTTGTGGACCTCAAAAGGTGCCTAATACCTTCCTTTTGAGGTAATTTGAACCCTTACCCGAACTCTGGTGAACTAAGACATAACAATAAAATAGGTTTGTAGTATCTTAGACCGGTGCCTTAACGCACCCTAATACGTTAGGTGGCGACTCTCATACCCTTCCTTAATGCAATCTCGAAGAGGGTTTGTGAAGTTGAATTCCTTCTTCCGCGAAGAAAACGGGGAGCAACACTCGTGCACTTTCAATTGCCTTGATGCATAAGCTACAACCTTACCACATTGCATAAGTACACACCCAAGTCCTACTTAAGACGTATCACAATACACCACAAACCCCTCTGGACCCTCGGGAAAATTCAAAACAGGTGCACTAGTCAACTTGTCTTTCCACTTCTCAAAATTATTCTCACAGGAGTTGGATCATACAAATTTCACCTTTTTCTTTGTCAACCTAGTAAGTGGAGCAGCTATGGAAGAAAAAATCACTATGAATTTTCTGTAATACCCTGCCAAACCTAAAAAGCTCTGAATGTCTGTTGGAGTCATGGGTCAGGGTCATTTACTTACTGCCTCAATCTTTTGGGGATCAGCCTTAATTCCCTCACTAGATATAATATATCCCTAGAAAGCAATAACATCAAGCCAGAATTCACACTTGAAAAATTTTACATACAATCTATGATCTTTGAGGGTCTGAAGAATAATTCAGGGATGATTGGCATGATCCTCCTCACTCTTAGAATAAATCAAGATGTCGTCAATGAAATCTATGACAAATAGATCTAGGAATTGACGGAACACCCTATTCATTAGATCCATGAAAGCTGCAGGGGTGTTAGTCAATCTGAAAGACATGATTAAGAATTCATAATGGCCATATCGGGTCCAAAAAGTTATTTGGGAATATCAGCCTCCCTAACCTTCAACTGATGATACCCCAAACAAAGGTCTATCTTTGAAAAACACTTAGCATCCTAAAGTTGGTCAAAGGGATCATCAATTCTAGGAATAGGGTACTTGTTTTTTTACAGTAACCTTATTTAACTAATGGTAATATATACATATTTAGAGGGAACCATCTTTCTAATGCACAAAGAGTATAGGTGCACCCCAGGGAGAAACACTAGGACGGATAAAGCCTTTGTCAAAAAAATCTATTAGCTATTTTTTCAACTCCTTTAATTCTGCACGAGCCATTCTATAGGGTGGAATAATGATGGAACGGGTATATGGCAATAAATCAATACCAAAAGCTATCTCCCTATCAGGTGGTATCCCTGGGAGATCATCAATAAAAACTTCTGGGAACTCATTAACCACAGGGACAGACTAAAGAGAAGGACTTTTATTATTAGAATCTTTCACGTGAATAAGATGATTGTAAGACCCCACAAAGTTTCCTCGTCGTTAAAGCCTTCAAAACAAGTCAAAAGAAGCTTAAAACTTAGAATTCTACCTAAGTATTCCACACTTAGTTTATTTTTGAACCTTCAATTTTTGTTGAATTATTTTGCAACCTTCTCGACCTTCGTTTCTTGATTTTTTTATTGCGTTGCAATGGGGCAGGTCAAGAGTACGTCTCTGGTGAGTTTCGAAATTTTTAGACGAGCATAAGGTCGTGTTTGGGTTGGAAAAATAGTAGCAAAAGGCGATAGTGGGGCATCTTCTGGGGTACTCTCCCGCTCTAAGCGGGGTGCCGCCCAGGGTACTCTAGTGCTTTAGGCAGGGTGCCGCCCTGTAGATCACGCCAGGTCAAATTTCAGCTTCTTTCTCTGACTCATTAAGGGTAATGTGGTATTTTTCCAACCCTTTATCATCTCTAACACGGGATTAAATCCCTAAGACACCAAAATAAAATTATTTTCATCAAATTCTCTGAAGAACTCTAACTAGGGTTTCAACCTAAAAACCCAAATATCTCAAGATTCAACCGTAAATTTTCATTAATTTTTCAAGATTTGGATTCTCCTTTCCGAAGGCTATAAAAAGCACCCAACAATTTCAAGAATAACAATCTGAAACTAAGAGTTCATTCAAAGATTCAAATTTTACGGTATGTGCAATTTAAACAAGAATACTCTTTCGTTCTTGTGCCCAAAAGTTTTAGTTTTCTTAAAGATTTTTCATATTTTCAAGTTGAATTATGCTTAATTTGTTATGTTTCAAGTTATGGAATTCTGAAATTGTTTAAGCCTTGAATTTCATGAGTATCTTGTTTAATTATGGTTTGAGTTGTGAATTTACGTTATAAGTTACATATTCCTATATTGATAATATATTTTTGAGAATACATTATTGATATCTTTAAAAGAGTTACAAGAAGTGTACTTACATCTCCATGTTGTGAGATTTTAAAGCTTTGATGATAAGTCTATCAAGATTTCAAGAAAAGAATTGAGATTCGATCTTAAGCTAAGAAAGAAATCCACATGTTGATTTAATATAAGGGGAAACATATTGGCTTCCATGACATATTGTTGAATTGTTTAAGGTGGATTTTCTTTAAAGTTCTGAGCTAAGTAAGGGAGTAGTATTTAGTACCGAGTTGGGCCTGATTCCGAGGTTTCATACCCCTGAACTATGTGCCTCCGTAGGTTTTTGATTTACCCTAAGTGGGTTAAGCTAGTGATCACTAAAAGTTAAGGTTCTACTCTGATACCAAGGATAGAACAACTCTCCCCAACACGCGCCATACGTTGGACTCCAAGTAGCTCAAATGGTTTGTCGGTTTGAAGAAACTCTCGAGTCCCAAGTGTCCCAAGTTTTCTAGAGTCTCAAGTCGTAAAGTTCCTAAAGTCCTAAGTTCTTGAGTTTTAAAGAAGTTGTACCCTCCCAAGGCTAAAAGCATGAGTTTTAAAGTATAAATATTTCGAAAGCTATGATCCTAAGATTCTTAAGATTTTCAAATGTCATGATGTTCAAGTCTTAAAGAAGTTACTTGTTCTCATAAGTTTAAAGCATATGTCCTGAAATTTGATATTTTAAGATTTTATCTAATTTACAAATTTGAGAGTAAAGAAAGAATGCCGATTTAGAATAAAGTGAAATGACCCACGCGATTTACATTATATGTTTCCTATTCATGGTTTAGGAGAATTTTATTCAAGCTACGTGAGTCATCTATTATAGCACGCATATTTTCTATAAAGAATTATGATGTTAATTATTTGATTGCATACACCCCCATATACTTTGTACATTCCCAAGGTACTGATCCACATACTTGTCTGTGTGCTACATTTTCTCGTAATGCAGGTTCAGGTGCCCAGTCCCAGCCTCGTCAGTGATTCTCGAGTGTCTTTATCTACATCTCCACAGCGATGAGTCCTCATGGTTCGAGGACCGGTTATCCTCAGATATTTAATTTATCTAGTAGTTGTTCATTTATTTCCAGTTAAGTATGAGTCAGTTGGGGACTTGTCCCAATGGATTCTTGTTCTTGAGTATTAGAGGCTTTGCCAAACTAGTGATCAGATTGTTAGTAAGTTGAGACTTCCAGTATTTTGACTATTTGGACAAAGTATTTTCATCGTATTTCTTATGATTTGATATAACCGTACCCGTTATTTGTCTATTTCATCTTTAAGTAAGATATTATGTGAAGTAGCAGGCTCAAAGGGTTAGCTTGGGGCTACTTGTAGCCTTAAGCACCGTGTGACGCTTCGGGACCCATTTTTGGGGGAAAGACCTCAAGAACAAATCAATGATGCCATAAAAGAATCCATAAAACAAAATCATCATGTAAATTCGAAAACCCTTTCAAGAACTCATGACTTCACAATGTTTAAATGTTGTTGAAACAATTTTCTTTTGCCCATGTAGTTTTAGGAAAAACCCTGCGTACCTCAGATTTTGTAGTTAGAAGAATGGAATCAAAATTTTGATTCGTTTTCTTAAAATTCTTGATCCTAGAGATGAGTTCTTGATCTTTGGGGAAGGATTTAGGGTTTGATTTTTGTGAGGAAGAGTAGTTTCCTGAGGATATGAGCCCTCAACACTCATTAATTTCGTGTTATGACAAGGTAGTAAGACTAAATTTCCCTCCCCAAGGCTGGTTCAATTAAAAAGATTTGCGAACTGGGCACCGACGAGTTACCCGACGCGACATGTCGAGATCGCATCGGTCCACTATTTCATTGATGCGGAGCGTCGACTTCGCATCGGTTCACTGCTTCACCGGCGCAATACTCGATGGGCGCGCCTACTTCGCGTCAGCCACTATTTTCAATATCCAAACACCCCTCTAACGATCACGAAAATTCCAAAACTTCTCCAAGACATCCACTTCACTTTCCCAAACATGAATCAACTCAAAAATTCTTACCTCTAGGTTGGAAAAATCTATTTAAGAACCACACAAGTTTAGGAGCTTAAAATATGACTAAGTCCTTTTGATACTTAGAAAATTTTTCTGGTGATAATCCCTTTTAAGTATGCTACATAGCAAGGTATTAGATCGAGGATATTATGGGGTGTTACAATGCACCAGCAACATACTTTGAGAGAAATGGTGACGATGATGATGGAGACTATGATTATGCTCCTCCAGCATCATTGGAAGGAGATGATGATGATGGAGACTTTGATTATTTTCTTGCAGCTTGAACAAATTCATTGGAGATAGATACAACATGTTGGATAAAACTCCTTGGGTCTAGTTAGAAATGGGGAATTAGAAGTAAGAAAAGTCCTTAGAATTAATTAATTATAGTCTTTTTTTTTCCTTCGAAGGAATATGTAGGTTTATGTATACGTTCAAACCTTTGGAAATAGCTGAGGTATATTGCATATGTACTACTCAATTAGGATATTGTTATCCTTACCCAATTAGTCTATTGTTAATTATATCGATCGAGCATATTATTTTAATCTCTTTAATATATAGTGCGCATGTGAATTTTTGAAGAAATATTCATCAAAAGTCATAAAAAAGGGAAGTTTCAAAAATAATAACAGTTGGCACAAAATTAACCTTTCATAGCCACACTTTACAATATTATTATTTATAGCCGACGTATTCGATTTACATAACTTTGCATTATCATTTTATAATGAACATGTTCCATGATAAAAATTAAACTTATAAATTATAGGCCCCAACCTCATAAACAATTTCACACATAACTTAGGAGTTATCGAAGTTTTCTCAGCTCACAAAAGAGCATCCAATTTTTCTATGCACGGTACTTTTAACAAGTGCGATGCAACAATACTATTACATAATTGAGTCAAATACCAAAGTTTATTAATGGGATTGATTGACAAATAAATATTAGTTGAGATTAATAAATAGTGAGGTATTTTAATAAAATATAAAAGTTTGGAATATAATTTACATTTTCAAAAAATTCACAAATAACAGAATTTGGCTCAAAAACTAGTTTTTTTCTAATATTTGGTAATTTAAATTATTTATCAAATCATGACAAATTGTACTGCCAAACAATTTTTGCCAAATTTTCTTCCAAATATTACTTAGAATATCTATGGCCAAACGGTCCTCAGTACTTTTATATTACTTGTAGACTGTTGTTATCTTAAACTGATGTAGCTAACATATACAAGTTAAACGCATAACCAAATTCACATAAATGATAACCTGTTTAGCCCAATGAAGTTGAAAATCAGGCCTAAACAATTGCTTCAACAAGGCAATATTAAATAAATAGCTTGGATCTCTAAATCTTTGAGGTTTAAGAGTTATTGTTTTGGTATTCTTTTTTGGAGTATTCGAACAAATGACACAATTGGAGACCTAAGTTGCTCAGGCTCTTCAAAAATGTTGCCGCACCCGTGTCGGATCTTTCAAAAATACACTATTTTTGGAGGATCCGACACACACCCATGAACATTTTTTGAAGAGTCCGAGCAACATAGATGGAGACTAAGATATCTAGTTGTGCGTGCTCAAAGTTGGAACACTTGCCAATTATGACCAAGTTTAAGTGTTTGTTATGTATTATGCCAATTTTACTTATTACAGTACCTTATAAGTAACTTGAATTATTAAAATTACACCACCCATTCATGCTTATAGCTCTTCATGAGAATATTGCCATTTGGAACTGTGAAATGTTATTAGCTAAAATGGAGCCATTTTGAGCACATTATAGGTAATTTAAACCTTGCATATTCCCTTTTACTTTTCTTTTCTCTATACTATAAATAACAACTTCATGCCTCTATTCCCCTTAATGTAACTACCATCTCATTTGAAGAAAAAAGAATTTGAACAAAATGTCCCAAATTTTAACAATATTGACGAGCTCAATTCGTTTGATGTTCTTTGCATGAAAAAGAGGGAAAAGTTGAAAATGGTTATATATTGTTGGGTTCAAGGTGTATGTGTGAATGGAACATGGAGGAAAAATAGTGGAGGGAAAGAGAGTCATCAAATTGGAAAGTGTACTCTTATATTGGAAAGTTCACTAATTCTCCCACATTGGTGGGAGAAGGGAACTTTGAAGTGTTTATAATAAGAAACACTTACTCCACATGGATGGAGAGACAAGAACAAGGTGTTACCTCACCGTCATCGCTCGACTTGAGGAGATCTATCCATTTAGATGAATTTTATTTGAAGCATGTGTTACAAGTGAAAAATTTAATCCAAAAATATGAATTCTCCAAGTGCGGGTGCATTTCTATTCCTCAAGTATAGAAATTTTTTTGACAGCAAAAACACTCTTAATATCTTCGAAAAACTCGTTGTGATCATTAGTTGTTGAGTGGGTTCGACGAATCTAATTATTTGTAGTTTCACTATAGTTGGATTGAAAGCCATTTTATACTGGGAGCAAGATTCCATAACCTCGGGTCAGTGAGGAGAATTATTCTTTAAGGACACTCCGTAAAGTTGGGGGACTTGGTTTTACATTTCTGTTTCATCTTATTTCTGAAAAAAAAAAAAATACTTCTTGGATAAATTATTTTTAATCTTGTATTGACGGTGTTAAGGAACTTCATAAGTGTTCTTGTTTTAGACTTGAACTTGTGTTGAAATTGTGGTTGCCTATATACAGATTCTTATACCCAAAAACATTGAAAATAACCATCTTAAGGAATAATTATTCAGAATCTGCATTGCTTAATTTTTGAAGATTAAAGATTTAAGCTTTCTACTTCATTTGAACTTAAATAGTGATTTGAAGACACAAAATCTTCATCACAAGTTAAAGATCACTCGGTTGACGATTGAAAGTCATAAAAACTTCATCGTTAAACTAGAAACAAAAGGTGTTTAAAGTTGCTGCAACTTTATTAATAGTATTTTGATATACTAAAGTTACTATCTTGTTGTGATAGGAAAATAACTACCGATAGTCAAATGCTTGATACTGGAATGACTATGGCGGCAACTAGTATTGCCACGACGAGTCGTACTAATGCTTTGAAAGCTATGGCACCAGCGGAGAAATTCAAAAAATTTACGGGTATTGACTTCAAGAGGTGGCAACAGAAAATATTTTTCTACCTCACTACTCTTTGTCTTCAAAGATTAACATTTGAGAAAGCTCCAGAAGTGCCCGAAAGAACCTCTGACCAAAAGCAGTTTTTTATAATGGAGGCTTGAAAACACTCAGATTTCCTTTCAGGAACTATAACTTGAGTGGCCTCCAAGATGACCTGTACAATGTATATAGTGGAACAAAGACAACAAAAGAGTTATGGGGAGCGCTAGAATGGAAGTACAAGACAGAGGATGCTGGAACTAAAAAGTTCTTCGTTGCAAGATTCCTGAAATATAAAATGATAGACAACAAGTCTGTTATTTTCCAAGTGCAGGAACTGCAAGTGATCATCCATGATCTCCTTACAGAAGGTATGATTTGGACAAATACCTTTGTTGAACAGTTTAAAAATATTCTTAGTATTCACATTAAGCTTTATTGTAGGTTTGTGAATGAAGCATTTCAAGTAGCAGCAATAATAGAGAAGTTACCACCTATGTTAAAGGACTTCAAGAACTATTTAAAACACAAATATAAGGAGATGTCAATCAAAGATCTGATTGTATGATTGTGCATTAAAGAAGATAATAAGGCCGCGGAAAAAAGGTCAAAGGAAATTCTGCAATGAATGGAGCAAACATTGTAGAAGATGAGCAAAACAACTCTAAAACGCAAAAGAAAGCTGGAAATGAAAGCAATCAACCCAAAAAAAAATTCAAGAAAAAGTTCTTTAACTATTGCAAGATTGGCCATAAGTCTACGGATTGTCGTTCCCCAAAGAAAGGCAAGAAGAAGGACCAAGCAAATATGGTTGAGTCTAAGAAAGAAACGGATGACTTGTGTGCTATGCTTTTCGAATGCAACTTAGTGGGAAATCCTCGTGAATAGTGGATGTGTTTTGGTGCCCTCCGCTATGTTTTTGCTAATAAGGAGTTGTTTGCAGCATTTGCTTTGGCTCAAGGAGAAGAAAAATCAACATGGTTAACTTTGCTACTGCAAAAGTAGAAGGAACAGGAAAAGTATGCTTGAAAATGACTTCAAGCAAAGTGTTGACACTCAACAATGTCCTGTATGTATCGGAGTTAAGAAAGAACTTTATTTCTGTATCATTTCTAGACAAAAACGGATTCAAATGTGTAACTATTTTAGGAAAAATAATAATAGCAACGGAGAAATGTATGTAGGAAAAGGCTATCTCACTGAGGGCCTATATAAGATGAATGTAATGACTATTGAAATCAATGAATGTTCTGCTTCTTCTTACTTTCCTGAGTCTAATGAATTGTGACATGAACGTTTAGGACATGTCATTATAAAACTTTGCGAAAACTGATTAACTTAGAAGTTTTGCCAAACTCTGAGTGCAATAAAATAAAGTGTCAAATGTTTATGGAATCAAAGTATGCTAAACATCCGTATAAGTTTGTTGAAAGGAATTTGAATCCCTTAGACTTAATACACATTGACATTTGTGATATGAAGTAAACGCCCTCACGTGGTGGGAAAAGTAGTTCATATCTTTTATTGACGATTGCACTAGATATTGTTATGTCTACTTGCTAAATAGTAAGGATGAAGCAATATATGCGTTTAGGCAATACAAAACTGAAGTTGAAAATTAGCTAGAGAAAAAGATCAAAACTCTAAGAAGTGATAGAGGAGGAGAATATAAATCTCCCTTCATCGAAATATGTGTAAAGAATGAAATTGTCTATCAAACTGTGGCCCAGTATCCACCTCAATATAGTGGAGTTGCAGAAAGAAAAAAATAAACTTTGAAGAAAATGATGAATGTATTACTTATAAGTTCAGGTTTACTGCAAAACTTGTGGGGGGAGGCTATCCTTACAGCCAACCGAATACTCAATAGAGTTCTCCATAGTAAGACACAATCAATTTCTTATGAAAAATTAAAAAGAGGGAAATCCAACTTGAAATACTTCAAAGTGTGGAGGTGTCTAGTGAAGGTCCAAGTTTCTATGCCTAAAAAGGTTAAGATAGGATGAAAGTGGACTGCGTGTTCATTGGATATGCTAAAAGTAGTAAAACATGTTGATTTTTGATTCATAAATTCAAACATTCGAATATTAATGAAAATACAATAATTGAATCAGATAATACTGAATTCTTTGAAAACATTTATCTGTATAAAATTAGATATGAACAGTCTAGTGGGGGGAGGGGGTATAAACGACCTCGAGATAAAACAAGTGAGAATATACATAATGATGAGAATCCAAGACGTAGTACACGTCAAAGAATGTCAACTTCATTTGGATCAAATTTTGTAATGTTTCTCTTAGAAAATGAGCCTCAAATTTTAAAAGAAGTGATGTCGTTGTCAGACTCATCCTTTTGGAAAGAGGCAGTCAATAGTGAGATTGATTCAATCTTAAGCAACCATACATGGAAGTTGGTTGATCTTTCTCCAGGAAATAAACCTTTAGATTCTAAATGGATCTTTAAAAGAAAAATCAAAGCAGATGGTACTATTGACAAATATAAGGCAACACTTGTAGTAAAAGGCTTTAAATAGAAAGAAGGCCTTGATTACTTTGATACATTCTCGCCAGTAACAAGGATAACGTCAATTCGAATGTTAATTACCTTGGCAGCAGTATATGGTTTTGAAATCCATCAAATGGATGTTACAACAACATTTCCAAATGGAGAATTGGAGGAAGAAATTTATATGAAACAACCTGAGGATTTTGTGGTTCCAAGAAAAGAGAATAAGATGTATAAACTTATTAAGTCGTTGTATGGACTAAAGCAAGCACCTAACCAATGGCATGTGAAGTTTGACCAAACCATGTTGGTAAAAGGGTTCTAGATAAATGAATGTGATAAATGTGTTTACGTTAAAGACACTTCAAATCACCAAGTCATTATTTGTTTGTATGTGGATGATATGTTGATCATCAGTAGACACATTTCTGACATAAATGTTGTAAAATGAATGCTTGAGAGCAAGTTTGATATGAAAAATCTTAGAGTTGCGGATGTGATATTAGAAATAAGAATTCATAGAACTCCATAAGGGTTGGCATTGTCATAGTCTCATTATATCGAAAAGGTACTTGATAAATTCAAGTATATGGAATTCGGTATTGCCAAGACTCCATTGGATGTGAGCTTCGCACTTCGAAAGAATGAAGGTGAAAGTGACTCACAATTGGAGTATGCAAGAGTATTAGGATATTTAATGTATATAATGAATTGTACACGACCAGACATAGCATGCGCTATTAGTAAGTTGAGTCGGTAAATGATTAATCCCAATAAAACTCATTGGATGACAATGAAAATAGTTTTAGGGTCTTAAATACACTAAAGACTATGATTTGCATTATAATAAATATCCTGTGGTACTTGAAGGATATAGTGATGCAAATTAGATCACCGGATCAAACGAAGTAAAGTCCACAAGTGTAAATGTACTTACTATCAGTGGAGGAGCGGTTTCTTGGAAATCATCCAAATAGACATGTATTACTTGATCTACAATGAAATCTGAATTTATCGCATTGGATAAAGCCGGTGAAGAAGAAGAATGGTTCCAAAATTTCTTGGAAGATATTCCTTATTGGCCCAAACCAGTGATGCCAGTATGTATACACTATGATAGCCAAGCGGCAATTGGTAGGGCAGGGAGCATAATGTACAATGGTAAATCTCGTCACATTAGACGAAGACATAATACTGTTAGAGAACTTTTATCTAGTGGAATTATCACTGTTGACTATGTGAAGTCAAAGGATAATGTGTCGGATCCACTTACAAAAGGCCTATCTAAAGAAGGAGTGGAAAGGACATCCAAGGAAATGGGTTTAAGGCCTAGGACAAATCAGCATGACGGTAACTCTACCTAGCAGACTGGAGATACCAAGAGCTAGGTTCAAGGAGATCAAACAAAGTTGTTTCTGATAGGTTCAACATTGTCAATATACCAACCCATTTTCATAATGTAGACAATGTTTAGTAAACAAGGATAATACATAAGGTGAAAAGTCTTTTAATGATTATCAAAATTTGGCAGATCTGACCAAATAGTTTAATCTACTGGATTGAACGTTAAGAAAGCACCTATTTAAGGGGGAGGTAGAAACCATTTCAAGGAGAAAATTAGTAAAGGCCTATTCTCTAAGCTCTCATGAGACCGGGGCATGTTAATGGCTGAAAAGAACAAAATCATTAGAACCATAAAAAGTAAATGATTATTTGTGTGACATATGTTTTCTAGGTATACATTAAATTTCGACGGTTTAAATATATCAAATCTACTGATTGACTGAATGCATTCGATGCATGTTCACTACGGAAAGTTCAAAGGGAAACCTACTTATCCAAATGCAATCCGTCTTTACTAAATAATCACATGCTTGTTCGTAAATTCTTCAAAAGATAGTCATTCCCCATTCATGTGGGGGATTGTTGGGTTCAAGGTGTATGTGTGAATGGAAAATAGAGAAAAAATAGTGGAGGGAAAAGAATCACCAAATTAGAAAGTGTACTCTTATATTGGAAAGTTCACTAATTCTCGCACATTGGTGGGAGAAGGGAACTTTGGAGTGTTTATAATAAGGAACACTTAATCCACATGGATAGTGAGGCAAGAACAAGGTGGTGCCTCGCGCCGTCATTATCGTCGCTCGGCTTAGCTTTGTCTTCGGATTTGAATTTGGATTTGGATTTGGAAAATGATCGATCGATGAGATCTATTTTTTTAGATAAATTTATTTGAAAATTGTGTTACAAGTGAAAAATTTAATCAAAAAATCTGATATAATTATTTTTCTCCAAGTCTGAGCGCATTTCAAACGCCATGCAAATGCATATGCAACGCATTTCGAAGGGATGCGACCCTTCGAGGCAAAAGGCACACTGTTTCAACCTGCGGGCGTAGATACAGTGCAGATACGCGACCCACGAGCGCAGATGCAGTAAAGGTAGACATTGGAATTGGACAGTTTCACCTGCAGCCACAGTTCGGGCGCAGGTCCAGCATAGACTGGGCGCAGCTGATGCGACTGTACTGAATAGGTGCCTTTTTGCTGAACCAATGCATCCTTTCTAAAAGGACAGATTAAAGACTATAAATAATTGATATATTCCTCAGGTATAGAAAGTTTTTTGACAGCAAAAACACTTTTAGTATCTTCGAGAACTCGGTGTGATCATTAGCTATTGAGTGAGTTCGACGAATCCAATTATTTTAGGTACCGCTATAGTTGGATTGAAAGACATTTTATCCTGGGAGCAAGATTCCATAACCTCGGGTATAGTGAGGGGAATTATTCCTTAAGGACACTCCGTGAAGTCGGGACGGGGGACTTGGCTTTACGTTTGTGTTTCATAGTATTTCTGAAAAATAAACACACTTCTTGGATAGATTATTTTTAATCTTGTGTTGAAGGTGTTAAGGAACTTCATAAGTGTTCTTATTTTAGACTTGAACTTGTGTTGAAGTTGTAATTACCTATATACAGATTCTTGTACCCGAAATATTGAAAATAACATATATATATGGTCTTGTCAAAGGCGATGCGGCTTCATGGGGCGATGGTGATGGAGAAGACGACGACGATGATGATGCTGATTACGACTATGCTCCAGCTGCTTAATATATCATAGAAATAATGTTACCTTTGTGTTATAAAACCTTTGCTAGCCCTAAGTATACTTGGAAAAAAAAAAACTAGATATGTAAAAAGTTGCCGGTACTTGAAAAAGAAAACCATATAGGCCTTCACACAGTATCATATCTTAGCTTTTAATTAGTTGTTTGTGATTTCTTTGTTGAGAATCAGCAGTAGAGGTTTTGAGATATTTTATGCTATATCTAAAGTTACAACTATGGTAAGGTATTGAGGTTATTGGAATTTATATACATTGAGGGTAAAAGACTTCAACTTTCAGAGTGTATATTTAGACATCTCAATTGGCTATTAAACACTTATCCCTGGTTTGTCTCATAGATACCTAAATCTGGCGTGACATATAAATTTGAAAGTGTTTAGATGATTAATGTGTAACAAAATGGTCATACGAAATCGATTATTATACTCCCTCCATTTCTTTTTAATTGCTCCGCTGTTTTTTCATAAGTCAATTTGACTAAGTTTCAAAGCTAAATTAGATTAGATTAATTTATTTTTTTAAATTATAATTTAGATATTCAAAAACTACATAAAAAGTACTATAAATTGTAATTTTTTTTTATCAATTTGATTAAGAAATACATCTTAAAACGTTGGCCAAAATTTATATTTTTGACTCTAAAAAAAGAAAAGGGAGCAATTAAGAAGGAATTAAGGAAGTATAAAATGAGACTTTAAATTATTATTTAGCGATAAATTTAATTAGACAATATAATAAAATTTAACTAATAATCAAAATAAACACTCTATTATACAATAACAACCATCCAAACCACTTGTTAATGAATCTCAAAAAAATTGAATGATTAAGATATATTAAAAAAATTTATAAGTGGAGTACCAAATCCCTTATAGATCCAATTTGGGACAAATTAAATGACTGAATGTTAAAGTTTAAATTATCTTTTAACGAATTAATAAGGGAGTAATATCATATAAATCGAAACGGATATGTTTGAGCATGTGTCACATTCAAACTCAATCAATCATTATAATTTAAAAGAATTGACATAAGCAATTTTTTTTCCCCATAAAGCACTATATATATCGAATAAAATTTATTTTACGAACAAACTATTTTAGATCCAATTCTACGAGTGAATATTTATCGATTTTTTTTGTGCAAAGAACATGTCTGACATATTGTCATCAATATATATTCTTTATATCTGGATTAGCGGTAATCCTGTCTAGGTGGCATGATATTTACATGTTTTCATGAATCATATCCATGAACTTCCCTGAATTTTGATTTTTATATCTTGTTTACATGTGTTTTCGTTGGAATTAGCCCGTGACAAGTTTGAAGGATGATATTTGCATGTTTAATCTTAACCCATGATTTTCATACTGCATTTATGTTATTATCACATGATTTAACTATTTCTATGATTTACCTCATTACCCTCAAGTGTTTGATGAAATTCCTTAATGATTGGGTTTTGAACAATGACTACTTATTATGTTTTCGAAGCTTTTGTATGCTCCTAATGTTATTGTGATCGAGTCCTGGGAGTTGAGAATACCTGAAATTTAGCTGTTTATTTAGTCTCAGTACTTTTAGATTAGTTTTAGACATGTATGAGCATTATCAGTTTAATCAGTTATCATATCAGTCAAACTTAGATCAGTGCAGTTTTTCGAGTCAGTTCAGTTGGAAGTAGGATTTAGCACCGAGCGAACCCAGGGATGGGGGTTCACTTGCCAGTTGAGGGTGTGATCTTTAGTAGCAGTCCCTGTGTTCTAGAACTACATAACCAGCGTAGGTTAAGATGTTAATATGCTAGCTGAGGATTGACACATATCTAACTAGAGCACCTGCCAGTAGAGGGTGACACATTAGTCCTTCAGGACTTCACTTTAGTGGATCCACACAGCCATGTGTTAGTACCCGTAGCACGATACTGACACCCTTCCAACGGGGTCATAAGTTAGACCCCGATTAGCTCATATTTGGGCATGTTGATTAGATGATACCTCCCACAGTCTCAGTTCAATATTTAGTACAAGAGTTAGTTTAGATTTTCTTGACCATAGCATACAGGTTATCAGATAATCAATACTCAGATTTTAGTGTTCCAGTTTACAGATTATTTCAGTATCATGTTACATGCTCGGTTATGCATTCTCAGATTATATGGCATTCACGCATTCATGTCAGTTATCCAGTTATCTCATGATATTCAGTTAGTCTTTAATTCATGTACATAACCCATGTATATCAGCCTAACCCTATCTTACATACTAGTACATTCAAAGTATTGATCCCATACTCGTTTCTTTCGTTATGATATCTTATATCATAGGTCCGAACGCTTAAGTTCCTGACTGCGCTTAAACAGATCAGCCTATTAGAAATAGTAGTCATGGTGAGTCCTCATTTATCGAGGTCATGGTTGTTTATCTCAGATTTATTCAGTTGTTCAGTATTTTATTTCAGTTAGACAGTTGGAGTTAGTTGGGGCCTGTCCCATAAACTCTTATCCAGTCAGTTTTTAGAAGCTTTTGGACACTTCAGACAGTCAGTTAGTCTGCCATTACTTTATCAAGTTTCAGATAGTTGTTTGCAGACTTATGATTTAGTAATGTCTTAGTATTTAAAACCTTATGGTGCAATCAGTCATTCCACACATGTATATTTTGTTATTATTATTCAGTGCTCTCAACAGGTACCAGCTCATGGGTTAGCTTGTGGTCACTTGTGATCGTAAGCACCATGTGGCATTCGGGGTGTACTCTCGGAGTGTTACAAACTTGGTATTAGAGCCTAAGGTTTTAAAGTGTCCTAGGGAGTCTGAAAGCCGCTTTGAGTAGAGTTTTGTGTATGAGTGTGAAGCGCGCCACACTTATGGACAAGTGGATACAAGATATTTTAGAAAAAGTTTCTCTTCTTTCAATATTCATGTCGTGCAAATGAGCATGAGCTCAATTTAAACTCTCTTTCTAATTCAATCTTTTTTCCTTTTACAAAACATGCCTCCCAGAAAGAATAATAGGAGGAGAAATGGAAATCATCCCATACCTCCACCTGTTCAGGAAGATCCCCTGAATGAGCATGTTCCTCATGCCGAATTCAGAGCTGCATTCACTACTTTAGCTCACTCAGTAGCAGCTCAAAATAATCAGCTGGCTGTTGTCCCAGCCATTCTAGTGGCTAATATTGCCGCAGCTAGGATTCGGGACTTCACCCAAATGAATCCTCCTTTATTTTTAGGATCTTGATACGCCCAAATTACACCTCTCTTATGAGAGAATAAACGGTCACTGTCAAATATATAACCCAACTAGGTTGGGGTCGAATCCCATAGGGAATATGGTGCTAATTAAGTTGTATGCAGATTAGTTGACTTTTAATCGTTTGTTTCTGTAAAATAAATAGGGTAATTTGATTCAGTTCACAAATTAATGGTTTCAGTTTAACAAGATGAAATATGTGTGGTAGTGCTCAAATTCAAAGAAATAGCAAGATAGAGTTATGTCTACCTTGTAGTTTTCAATATTTTGTAACGATGGGCTTTATGAACTCATACATGCATCATGCTTACAGAGAAACGTATTGTATTTAATAACATAATCATAGTGTTTCTCAACCATTAAGGACTAATTCACTTTAGTTCTCTCGAATAAAAAGCGTTTACCAAAAACAATACGAAATCTCCATGTAGTTAATCCTGCTAAGGCATTAACATATGAAATAGGGGTTGAGAATTCTATTTTCTCTCACTACTCTCTTTTTCGAACATCAACCTTTCTTTCAAACAAGTTGTGTTTTAAGGCATATCCTCTATATTTGCAACTACAAGAATTCAAGATAAGAGAAGAGAGTATGATGTAAACAACTCAATGCATAATGAATTCAATACCCAAAGTAATAGATTGTATGCTACAAGGCTTCCATAACCCTAACTAATAAACTTAGCTACTTATGAATAAAACGAAAATCATCATAAATATATTCATCATACCAAAAACTAGAAGATGATCTTGGTGTGCAAATAGTGAAAATAAGAGAAAAAACATTTTTCTCTCACTCCCAGGCTAAGCCGCCCTTCTCTCCAAATCCCAAATAATACAAAATCATAATCTCTGAATAAAAATTTAGCATTAAGCCTTTTAATAATCTTTTCTCTCATAATTGCCTTCTAAGTTCCTGAACTAATTATAAATGATAAACTAGTCTTGGACATAGTTTTTAGGTGCCATATTTGGTCCAGACTGCTACTCTCTCTTGTGTTATATGCCATCTGTATTCCATAGTCCCATTATGTCTTCATCTACCTCATTAATACTTGAAATCATGCTAATCACATCGGTTAGCTCAATTACGTAGAAGTAGACTAAAAACATAAGAAACTAGGCACTTTGTTCTCTAAACTTAGTTAAAGTATGGATAAGTTATGGTGCTTAGGCATATAAATACACCCAAGATCAGATCCAAGTCTAATAAAGATCCGCAGGAGTTCCTTGACATGGTTTAGAAGGTAATTGACATCATGGGTGTGACTTCTAGTGAGATTTTGTTTTGGATACTTACCAGTTGCAGGATATAGCTTACACCTTCTATAGGCAGTGGAAGGGAGATATAGGCGTAGATGCAGGGCCTGTAGAATGGGAGGAGTTTTCAATAACCTTTTTAGATAGGTTCTTTGCCTTGGAGTTAAGAGAGGCTAAGGTGCAGGAGTTTATCAATTTGAAGCAGGGTAACATGAGTGTGCAAGAGTAATCGCTTAACTTTATTCAGTTAGCAAGGTATGCTCTTAATGTGGTGTCTGATAACAAGTCTAGGATGAGTAAGTTTGTCTCTAGTGTAGCTGATAGTGTGTTCAAGGAGTGTAGGATCGCGATATTGATTAAGGGGATATACTTGTCTAGGTTGATAGTCCATCATCAGCAAATTGAAGAGCATAAGGCTAAGGAGAAAGAAAAGGAGAGCAAGAGGGCTAGGACTGTAGCTTTAGTTTTTCTCAACCGAGGTTAGTGGGTGGTAATCGTCCTCAATTCCATCAGAAATCTTCAGCCCCAGTTTTTCCTTCAACTAGTGCGCTAGTCCCAAAGTTAAAAAATGATAATCAGGATAGGGCGCTAGGCTTTAAGTCCCAAGGTAGTGTAAATAGTGGTCACACAAATCCTCTTTGCCAAAAATATGGTTGAAACCATGATGGTGTGTATAGAGCTGACAGTGATGTATGCTTTAGGTGTGCCAAGCCAGGCCATAGAATCAGGGATTAACTAAAGAGTGGTCATAAGGGTCAGTCCAGTCGTCCCCCAGTTCCATCTGGTCGCCCGACTCAGCAGGGTGCCGCTTCTAGCACAACCAGTGGTCGGTGCCCAAATAGATTGTATGCACTTCATTTTCGACAAGATAATGAAAGTTCTCAAGATATGGTTACTGGTACGTTACAGGTCTTTCATTTACATGTTTATGCTTTGTCAGATTCTAGGGCTTCACTTTATGTTGTAACCTCCTACATAGCTATTAATTTCACTGTCAGTTATGAGAATTTAGCAGAACCCTTCTTAGTGTCTTCTATAATAGGTGTCTCTATTGTAGATAGGTCGGTATACAGGAACTATCCAATCACAATATCTTTGAAAGTCACTTTAGTTAATCGTGTGGAGTTAGAGATGATAGATTTTGATGTCATTCTCAGCATGGATTATTTCCATTCATGCTATGCTTCAGTTAATTGTAAAAATAGAGTTATTCATTTTCAATTTTTGAATTAACCAGTCCTAAAATAGAGAGGTAGTACTTCAGCACTTAGGGGTCAGATTGTTTCATATCTTAGAGCGAGAAAACTGATATCCAAGGGGTGTGTCTACCATCTTGTTCGAGTCAAGGACTCTGACCCCGTAGTTCCCAGTCTAGAGTTAGTTTTAGTAGTGAGGGAATTTCCAGATGTGTTTTTCAAGATTTTCCAAAATTTCCTTCAAAAGGAAAAATTGACTTCGAAATAGACATTCTTCTAGATACCCAGACTATAGTGCATCAAGAGAGATGATGGTACTGTGTTGGTTGAGGATTCCCTCATTAAAAAGAGGTGTCATCCTATTTTTATAAACTTTTGAATGACGAAGGGGACAAAGGTTCATGTTAGGGACTTAGAGAAATTCGAGGAGTGTCACAACTATGGTTATTATAGGTATATCAAGGTTGAGGAGGTCAAGGAGGATATTCGCATGATGCGTTGGGGTAGGAGATGGGGCCTGACGAGATTCCAGTGGATTTTTTGAAGAGCACTGACGGGGAAGGTTTAGAGTAGTTGACAAGGTTGTTTAACATCATTTTTAGGGTAAATAATATGCCTGGAGAGTGGAGGTAAAGTACGATGATTCCTTTGTATAAGAACAAAGGAGACATCCAGAGTGCAACAACTATGGAGGTATTAAATTATTGAATCATACTATAAGGGTTTAGAGGTGGGTGGTAGAGTTGAGGCTGAGAAGGAGGGTGACTATATCCGAGAATTATTTTGGTTTCATGCCAGGTCGCTCGACTACTGAGGTCATTCACCTCTTGAGGAGATTAGTGAAGCAGTTTTGGGAGAGGAAGAGGACTTGCATTTAATTTTATTGATCTTGAGAATGCATGTGACAGATTTCCCAAAGAGTGATTTTGTGGAGGTGCTTGGAGGCTGGAGGGGTGCCCGTGGCATACACTAGGTCAATTCAAGATATGTATGATGGCGCAAAGACTCGAGTGAGGATGGTAGGTGGAGATTTAGAGAACTTTTTGGTTTTGATAGGGTTGCATCAAGGATCGACTCTTAGACCTTTTTTATTGTCTTTAGTGATGGATATTTTGACGCGACATATTCAAGGGGAAGTGCCTTGGTGTATGTTATTTTTGGATGATGTGGTAATGATTGATGAGACTCGGAAATGAGTTAATGATAAGTTAGAGATTTAGAGACAGACCATTGAGTCTAAAGGATTTCAGTTAAGCAGGATCAAGATGGAGTACTTAGAGTGTAAGTTTAGTGAGGTATCGTAGGGGGCTAATGTGGTTGTGAAGCTGGACTCTCAGGCCATTCAAAAAAGAGAGAGTTTCAAGTATCTGGGGTCTATAATTAGTGAGATTAATAAGGATGTCATGCATCATATTGGGGTGGGGTGTTTGAAATGAAGGCTCGCTTTGGGAGTTTTATATGATAAAAAGGATTAGAGATTCAAATATTCCAAAGACAACTTTTCCAACTCGATATGGTCATTATGAGTTCTTGGTCATATCCTTCGGGTTGACCAATGACCCTGCTGCGTTCATGGAGTTGATGAACTAAGTGTTTTGACCATATATTAACTCCTTTGTTATTGTATTTATAGATGATATCTTGGTGTATTCCAAGATTGAGGTTTGTCATGAAGACCATTTGCGGATTGTGCTTTAGTGATTGAGGGATGAGAAGTTGTATCCTAAGTTCTCTAAGTGCAATTTTTGGTTGGAGTTTGTTTCTTTCTTGGGTCATATGGTGACTAAGAAAGGTATTATATCCATTGACCAAGTTGACTCAGAAAAAGATTTCTTTTCAGTGGTCTGATGTTTGTGAGGCGAGCTTTCAAAAGCTCAAGGATTTGTTGACTTCAGCTCCTATCTTGACTTTGCCAAAGGAGGGCATGGGTTTTATCGTCTTTTGTAATTCTTTAGGTGTTGGCTTAGGTGTTGTGTTGATGAAGGAGGGCAAGGTGATTGCGTATGTGTCTCGTCAGTTGAAGCCTCATGAAAGAAATCCTACGTATGATTTGGAGTTGTGCGTAGGTGCATTTTCCTTAAAGTTGTGGAGGCACTACTTATATGGAGTCTGTTGTGAGATCTTCTCAGATCATCGTAGCCTTCAATGCTTCACCCAATGAGATCTAAATATAAGACAGTGCCATTAGCTTGAGTTGCTTAGGGATTATAACTTGACTACTCTCTACAAACTGGGCAAGTCTAATGTGGTTGTGGATGCCTTGAGCTGAAAGTCGACTAACATAGGTAGCTTGGCGCATCTTTTGACCCACGAAAGGCCTTTAGCCTCAGCGGTTCAGTCTTTAGCTAACCAGGTGGTTAGACTTAATATTTTAACACTTGGGCATGTTTTGGTATTTGCTGAGGCTAGATCTTTTTTTATGAAGCAGATTCGAGCTCATCAGTTTGATGATGTTAGATTGAGGTTGATTCGAGATAAGGTGTTGAATGGAGAGGCTAAAGAAGCCTTACTTGATTCAGAAGGAGTTTTGAGAAGTGGATGATTGGTTTATGTTGATATAGAGGAGGCTCATTATTCCAAAATTCTATCCATCCAGGTGAGACTAAGATGTATCTTGATTTGAAGAAGCATTACTGGTGGGGTGGTATGAGGTGAGATATAGCAGATTTTGTGGCTTGTTTCATATGTTGTAAGCAGGTGAAGGCCTAGCATATGAAACCTGGTGGGTTTCTTTAGAGGTTACCTATTTTCGAATGAAAGTAAGAACGAATCACTATAGACTTCGTGACTGGTTTGCCTCGTACTTCTCGTGTTTCTGACAGTTTTTGGGTCACCATGGATCGATTGACCGAGTCAGCTTATTTTATTCTGGTTTAAGTCTCATTCAGTGCTGAGAGGTTGGTCCATATCTATATTCGTGAGATTGTGCATCTATATGGTGTGCCAGTGTCTATTATTTCAGATTAAGGTTCTATATTGACATCTCACTTTTGGAAGACTTTTCTGGATGAGTTGGATACTTAGGTTAATCTTAGCACAATGTCTCAACCCCTGACTAATGGACAGTCAGAGTGGACTATCCAAGTTTTGGAGGATATACTTCGTACATGCGTGATAGATTTTGGTGGCTAGTGGGATCAGCATTTGGCTTTAACAGAGGTTGCAAATAATAATAGCTACCATCCAGTATTGATATGGATCCTTTTGAGTTATTGTATGGTAGGTGTTGTTGCTCCCTAATAGGTTGGTTTGATATTTCAGAGGTGAGATCTCAAGGTACAAACTTGCGTCGTGAGTCTTTGGATAAAGTCCCGATCATTCAGGATAGACTTAAAGCAGCTCAGAGTAGGCAGAAGTGCTATTCTGATCGTAGACTTTGTGCCTTGAGATTTGGTGTTGTTGATCATATTTTCCTTCAATTTTCACCCATGAAGGGTGTGATGAGGTTTGGAAAGAGGGGAAAGCTTAGCCCCATGTATATTGGTCCATTTGAGATTCTTCGGACTGTTGGTGATGTGACTTATGAGTTGGCTTTGCCCTTTGACCTATCAGTTGGTCAATCTATTTTTCATGTTTCTATGCTTCATTGTTATATTCTAGATGAGTCTGATATCATGTGGTGGGAGTCAGCTCAGTTAGATAAGCGGTTGGTTTTTAAATTAGGGGCCAGTCTTCATTTTTTTGGCTAGAAATATTAGGCGGTTGCACTCTAAAGTTATCCCTGTGGTTAAGGTTCAATGGCGAAATCGACCTGTAGATGAGCTACTTGGGAGGTTGAGTCTGATATGCGTAGTGCTTATTCCCAGCTCTTTATTGATTCAAGTATTTCTTTTGCCTATAATTCGAGGACGAACTAGATTTTTAGTAGTGGATGATGTAACGATCTACTTTTTGATAAAACATGTGAAATATGTTTTTCTGTGTTATTTGACTGTTTTATCCCTCCCCATAGTTGCATTATGGTATTTCTGGGGTGTGGGATGATTGACACAGTTTTTGATGCATTTTGATACTATTTATGCGATATTGTGGTTTTTGATGGCTTCGAGAGCCTTATTTTAAACTTATGGGAATATCTTTTGATTTGTAAGATGGATGGCTAAACGGAACCAGAAGCGCTAGAATATCGATTTTAGGCTATGAAAACCTTTGGTTTAGGACTCAGTGCACTCGAGCTCATTTCGACCTATTGATCGAAAAGTTAAAAATTTGAAAATATAGGTGCGGGACCCACATTTGATTGAAACGATCTCGTATGAAAAATTCAACTTCTCCAGTAGATACGAAATATCGATTTTAGGGTGGTAAGATATTTGGTGTGATTTTACTGCTTGTAACTCTCATTTCAACCCTCGATTTGGACAATTGCAATTTTGAATTTTGGGGGCCAACTTTTTGAAAATGATGTTGTTTTAAAAAAAAATTGTCTTCTCCAACGCATTTGAAACATTGAATTTAGTGTGGTTACATATTTTATTTTCATATATCGGACTCCGAACGAATTCCGAGCACCCTATTGAAGTTCGGATTGGACTTAAAAAATAAAAACAACAACTTTTCCTAGTTAGTGCAGATTTTCTGCACTATTAAAATAGTTTTGGGGTCCATTTTGCTCATTTTTCATCTTGCTTTTTGAGAGTTAAACCCTAAAATAGTATGAGAACTTGAAAGTGAAGCTTATGAGAGCTTGGAAAGCTAGATTAACATCTATTTCTTGATTTTATTACGGATTTAAGGTAAGAATTCACCATTTTTTTTAGTAATTTCTTGTTAAATTTCTCAAAACCCCAACAATCTTAGGACTTGATTTTGAATCTCAATTTCACACATTTTCACTTGAATAATATTTTTATCTTATCATTACTAACTTTTCATCGATTTAACCTTCAAAAAAATCACGATTCTTGATTTTGACCAGAATTTTAAAGATTTTATCCGGTAAAGCTCAAGAATGATTTTTCTTGGATTTGAACCTCATTTTTTACTTGATTTAACTTGGGTTTTCAGCTGTAGGTTCTTAAAAATATGAAAAACTTTTTTTGAAGTAAAGTTTTGATTTTTCCTTCTTTTTTGAAAACCCATTTCGAGAGTCTGTTTTGATCCCGAATCAAAAGTAGTCAATATGGGTGTCATTGGTTTTATTTTGATGTGTAGATTTTCTATTTTATGTTTTTAATAGAGTTCGAGATTGTTCGTGAAAAGAAATGTCGTGGATTCAAAGTGTAGTAGACCAGTTTCAGTTTTTAGGTAGGTTATGGCTTAACTCTTTCAGATTAGGCTGGGTAGTAAATGATGATACAAAATAGATGTTAGGGTGAGAACTAATAATGAAAAATTACTATCTATGTGTTGTGCCCGTGTTGGGGACTATATATGATGTAATCATCGAAATTGAGATATTATGTAATATGTGTGATTCTGTGGAGTCCTATGTGATATTGATAGTTTTGAATACATGTGAATAATTATATTGTGTTGTTAAAATGCTTAACATGGTACCATTGTAGTATTGTGATTATATTCATACTTTATTGGCATGTGAAACATATGGAAATTTGTGGAGGAACGAAAATAGTCAGTGGATATTGGCTAACATGATTGTGAGAATATATCATTGGGGTTGGTTGTAGATATATATTAGTGGTTGGTTGTGAAAATACTCATTGTGATTGGTTGTGATCATATAATCCTCATATTATACTCATTCATGAAATATTGGTACCACAGTGGCAACACCTGAGTAACATTGACAACACCTTTTTAAGCCTCCCCCCTCCGAGGGATGTGCCGGGGAGGAAATATTGTAACACCTTATAAAACTCTTTTAGAGGGATGTTCCTGAAAGGAGATATGAGATATATAGATTGTATACAGATTGACTAACCCCCCATATGTCCTACATCGGAAAGCTTTATCTCCGTATGTTTATACGAGGATTGTGCGATGATCCCAGAGGTTGTGTGATGACCTCATGCATCATCTTCATCATTATCATCATATACATTGCATTTACTTTATTGTATTTATATTGTGTTTTATTGTCGTATTGACTTGCCATCTATGTAATTGCATTATATTCTTTTACTTGTATTTGATGATCTTGTATATACATGTTCCCCCTTGTTCTACTTATATGTGATATAATACATACTCATGTTCTATCTTGGTGTGTATGTGATATTAGAAATATTAGTGCAAGCAGTGTGAGCTTCGTTTGTGGGATATTTTCTGATAGCAGGTGACGTGCTCTTAGTGTATATATTTTGCATACTTTATTTACTACTTTGCTTGGTCAGCCTATGATACCTACTGAGTACAAGTGGACCGTACTCATGCCTATTGCGCCCTTTTTTTGTAAGTTCTAGCTCAAGTGTGCCTCAGTTTGCTTTACTCGGGCGATTGTTGGAGTTTCTAAGATAGCGGCTGGACATTTATGCGTCCAGAGTTCACCTCTATCTTTCTATAATAGTTATGTCTTTATTTGTATTCAGAGACAGATATTATTTCCTTGTGGTTATTTTTCTAATGTATTTGACTCCTGGATTGTATTAGTAGTTCTTACACTATTGATACCAAGTTTTAGGCATGATTGATATTTTGAATAAGTTCTTTCTACATTGTTATGATTACTTTTATGGTTTGGCCTCATTCTAGAAGCCTTACCTTGGGATATTTATGTCTTTTTCCCTTTTTGTATCAGTTTGGGTGATAGGCTTACTTGTCAAGGTACACCGCGATAAGTGCCATCATGACCCTCATTATTGGGTCGTGCCAAAAATATTGGTGAGACATCCGAAGTTGAAAATGCTAATGTTAGATCCAAATCGGTTAATCTTCCTTCCAATGCCCCTGCAATAACTTGTAGAAGAACTAGTATTGCATGAGAATTTTTTTCGAAAATAGAAGGGAGAAGTAAGGTGCAATATTATATTTGTTAAATTGTATACGAGCATTAAACCAGAGGTAATAAAGGGGGTACGGGTACATTGATGAGACATTTAAGAGATAGACATGCAAGAGAGTTAAGTATTGCACAAGGTGGTGAGACTGTTGGTGGGCCAGCACAAACTAGATTGAACTCAACAACCGGTCAATTAGTTAAGAATTATATTAAAATAAAGGATCGGGAAGAAATAGAGAAAATAATAGTTGTGGATTTTTTGCCTTTCACTTTTGCTTCTTCGGATGCTTTTATTCATTATATTCAAGCAATTTATAATCATATGTTTACAGGTATTTCTAGAAATACTTGTCGGACCGATATTTTTAGACTCCATGCAAAATATGTTTATTATTTACCTGCATTATTAAAAAAAATTCATGTAGAATTGCTCTAACTTCTGATCTTGATCGTGCTGTTAATAAAAATAATTATTTAACAATTACTTGTCACTGGATAGATGATAATTTTGTTATGCAAAAACGTGTTCTAGCATTTTTGTATGATGAAGAACATAGATAAACTGGAAAATTTATTTTTGAATCCATTACTAAAGTTGCAAAATATTATGGTATTCAAAGAAAAGTTTTATGTATTGTTTTTAATAATTACTTGTTAAAAGTTGAACATTCTCGGCCTTTACCTGAAATATTTCATTTTAAGTGTGCTTGTCATATATATAATTTCATTGTAAGAGATAGTCTTGAATTTTTTGAGTTTTATATTGAAAAGGTCCGTCCTGCTGTTGACTTTATTCAAGAAAATAATCGAAAATGTAGAGTGAAAGAATTTAAAGCTAAATGTGAACAAAATGGACTTAGGCCGATATTTATGTCTGAAGAATGTGATACTAGATGCAATGCTACTTATATTTATTTAAAAACTTACTTGCTTATAAATTTTCGATTACAATGACTTTTAATCAATATTCTAGCTTTGTTCATGAGTGTATCTACATGATTCTTATTAGGCTGCAATTGATGATCTTGTTCAATTTTTGAAAAATATTTTTATAGCTACGGTTGAATTTTTTTGCTTATCATCCTACTATTTATAATATTTTAGCTTATTTAGCCGAAATTTCTTGTTTGCTTAAAGAATATAAGAATAGAGAAGGTTACAAAGAAGCTATTGAAGTTATGATTGCCAAATTTAAAAAATATTTTTATCCACTTTTTCCAATTTACTTAATTGGTGCTGTAATAAATATATGTATGAAATATAATACTGTGTCCGAATTTAGTTGTATTATTTATAATGCTTTAGAGATAGAGCCTGAAGAAGAACCTTCTTTGTTTACGACTATGAGTGATGGAAACAGTTACATGAAAGCATTATATAACTATTATGCCGGTTTACTTGATGTAGTTGTATCAAAAAATATCACTCCAACTATCTCTCCTCAAGCTCCCGAGGATTCATCATCTTCTAAAAGGTAGGCACATAGTGGTTGTCCTGATTACTTTTTTGATTTAAATGTTTGGGTTAGGGTTGCGCCTTCAACACACAGAATAAATTTTCAAGAAGAGCTTAAGTATTATCTTCGATAGCCATTAGAGGATCGTAGATCAAGAATCAACGTGTTGAATTGATGGAAGAATAATGAAAGATAATATCCTGTGTTTTTAAGATTAGCTAGAAATATATTGAAGTTCCAATGCCAACAGTTGCATCGGAAAGTGCTTTTAGTCAGGGACGACAACAACTTGGAGAAAACCAATACTCATTGAGAAGCAATGCTATAAATGTTCTAGTTTGCCTTAAAGATTGAATTAGAGAGGAACGAAGAAATCAAGGAATAGAGTAGGAGCCAAAAGACAAACAGAATCTTGAAAAAATTATGACTTCATGGGAGAACGCAACACAATCAAGTCCAATGCATGATTTTGCCCCCATTGCTTTTGACTTTCCTATGGTAGTTTCCGTTAATATTAACATGCACGAGTTGGAAAAAATGATGCAAAATCCATAGATTTCTCATTCATGTAACTTATAAGTTTTGGATCATTTTACAATTAATAAAATACAACATTCCTTCACTGCTTACTTATTTGTTTCATTTCAATTAAATGTCTAGTTTGAATTAAATACCTTTAATATGTTACTATCAAACTTTACACTAAGTAATAAACATAGACATATATACATATGATGAAAAAATAAAAATAATGTTAGCAAATATTACTTAGACTACTAGTATTGCCATATAAAAATATTATATAATTTTATCTTTTAAGTGTTGTATGTAAAATTGTTAATTTTTGAATGTATATTCAAAACCTCAAGTATTATTATATTAAGAAGTATACATTGTAATCTTGTATGTATATATGTGTGTATATTTTCTAAAGTACTATAACATGTAATGTATATACCTTTCAACTTTCAAGTGGTATTTTAAGTAGTATTTATTCTGCTTTCAAGTGGTATTTTAAGTAGTATATATATAGTGTATGTATGGTGCATGCATATTATTTAAAGTAGTATTTGAGTAGTATATATATTATATTGTACGTATATATGTGTATATATTTTCTATAGACTCTAAAATAGTATATATTTAAAGTGTACATGTGTATATATTTTCTAAGGTAGTACATATTTAGTGTATATATGTTGTATGTATATTATTTCAAGTAGTATTTTAAGTAGTATATATATATATATATATATATATATATATATATATATATATATATATATTATATTGTATGCATATATGTGTATATATTTTCAATAGACTAAAATAGTATATATTTAATGTATACATGTGTATATATTTTCTAAAGTAGTATATATATAGTGTATATATATTGTATGCATTATTTCAAGTACTCCCTCCGTTTAAAAAAGAATGACCTACTTTCCTTTTTAGGCCGTTTCAAAAAGAATGACCTTTTTCCATTTTTAGCAACTTTTTACTTTTAACTTTCCACGTGACATGCTTAGGACCACAGGATTAAAGCATTTTTTATTTAAGACCACAAGATTTAAAAGTCTTCTTCATTTTCTTAAATTTCGTGTCAAGTCAAATCAGGTCATTCTTTTTTTAAACGGAGGAAGTAGTATTTTAAGTAGCATATATATTATAGTGTATGTATATGTGTATATATTTTTTATAGACTCTAAAGTAGTATATATATAGTCTATACATGTTGTATGTATATTGTTTCAAGTAATATTGTAAGTAGTAGTATATATATATATATTATATTATACATATATATGTGTTTATATATTCTATAAACTAAAATAGTATATATTTAATGTATACATGTGTATATATTTTTAAAGTAGTATAATATATAATGTATATATGTTATAAGTTTATTATTTAATGTATTTAAAATGTATATAGGTGTGTATATATAGTATATATTAGAAAAAACATTTAAATTCGAATTTAACTTGTTTTTAAATATTTTGACCGGTTTGAACTGGTCAAAACTAGATTTACACTAAGTCCAATCACGATTTATTTGGGAGAATTTACTGTTGGATCCGAACCGGACCGATCCATAAAGATCTGAACCGATACCAGACCGGCATAGGAACCGGTAACTAGTGGGGCGGTGCCGGTTTGAATCGGCTTGGCCCGGATGACAAGCATGCAATGATAGAGAATATGTAACAGAACACATCGATAGACCCCTTAACTAAGCACCATCTTTCACTTGAGCACCTCAAGTGAACTATTTTCATTTTAAACACCTAAACTAGCCTTAAAGTGTGTCACTTTGACACCTTTTGCTTTAATTAAAATAAAATTCAGGTGCGTGTATTTCAATCCATACACGTAGATTTTGTATGCAAATTAAAATGTGTCACGTATAAATAACTTTCCACGTCATCTACACCCACTAAAAGGAGGAAAAATAAGAAAATTCCTAAATTAATTTCCAAATCTGATTGAAACCCTTTGAAATCCCTTTGTATATCTTATTGATTTTTTCCATTTTTTCTTCGATCCTTCTTTTATTGTTAGTGATTTGTAACTATTAATGGTGTATTTTGCAGGTAAAATGCTTGCAATGAAGTGTTGATTCATTTTCATTGACGAATTTAAAGATATTTAGTTAAAATTTGAAGAAATTGAAGGCCGGACTAAAATTTTTCTTTGAGTTTATCTTTTTCCTTCTTGTTTGGACTGTTTACCCCTTGAAATTATAGTCCTGGGTTGAATTCGTGTTTTTGATTTTTTTTTGGGATTTCAGTTACAAAAATAGAGTTATTTGTCAACTTTTTGAAAATTTCACTAATTTAGGGTCTATTTGGGAGATTTCGCTGATAAAGACAGGGTTATTTTGGTACTTTTAAGTTTAAGAGTATTTTGCGTATTATGTTTTGTTCAAAATCTTTGGGGATTTATTAAAAAAATGGACAACTATATTTTGACATGTTTTCATCATGGGGAGACAATAAAAGCTGACCCTGAGCTTAGTTATAAAGGTGAGTTAGATATCTTTGTTAGTGCAGTTAATAAAAATCATTTCAATCTTGTTGAATTTCTTTCCTACAGCAAAGATCTCAGGTACTAAAAAGTTAAGGAGTTTTATTGTCAACATATAGACGGTGGTGATTTAGTTCAAATCACTTCTGATAGTCAATTACTGAAGTTTGTGAAGGAGTTAAAAGATGGTAATGAGTTTGATGTGTATGTTTTTCATGACATTGATGAAGATCTTGAGGTTGTGAAAAATGTTGTGCCTCTTTTAGTAGGGCCAAATTCTAATGATGAAGTTGATATAGGCAGTGATGGTAATAGGAATAGAAGTCTTAATGAAGATCTGAATGGTGATGAATCAAATTTTCCCAGTATTGAATCAGATCTGAATAGTGAAAATATATCTAATGTGGATGGTTCAGACATTGATGAAGAGTTGAGAGGCTAAAAGTAGAAGCAGACAAAATCCAAGAAAAAAATCTAAATCAAGAAAAGAAATACTAGTAGGTGAAGCTGGTATTGATAAAGGTTTTCAAGAGATTGGCAGGAATAAGAAAGATAGACATGTGGGTAGATTAGGAGGTTGTTGAAGCATGTTGTTGAAGCATATAAACACACTATATTGCTCAGACTCTGCAAAAATGATACCGCATCCATGTAGAATTCTCCAAAAATGGACTAATTTTGGAGAATCAGAGACACGTCTAATGATACTTTTAAAGAATCTGAGCAACATAGAACATAATCTCTTTTTTGTTAGATCCAAATAATCTTGAAAATGGTAGACATTCTATATGATCTTCTTGGAATATAGAAATATTAGATATGATATTGGCTATTGTATGATCTCGTTGATAAGGTATCAAATGCTTATATAGAGGTAATAGCTAACTATTGAACTCGTCTGGACACGTTAAAAGTGTGTTATGTTACCTAAACAATGTGCAGAGCCAGCTTGGCTTCAGAATTTAATTATTATAAAATTGTCAATTACGTATTGTAGACATATAAAATTTATTGGGTCAAATTCATATAAAATTTGAATTTGATCCATATTTTATTTGGTCTAAAATTATTTTGGACTTTAAAAATAATGTCATTTTATTCCTCATCAAGGTGAGGTTCATCTCCCATTGAGGGCCAAATTCACGCCACGTGTCAAGTGACGTGGCATCCCAGTCAAATTAAAGACCAACAAGACAAGGACACACACTCAAATGATGTGGCAATCCAAGTCAATTTTAAGAGCTAATGAAACATCGCCAAGTCTCCCAAATGACATATTTTTGGTCAATCACAAGCAACCTTATCACATAACTTTTGTGATAAACTTGAAAACTGAATGGACCAATTAGAATAAGACAGAAGAGTTTATTTACACTTGGACTACCCACCCTTACAACTATAAATAGGAGGATTACATAATTTTTTAAGGTCATTCTGCAAGCATTCGAGAAAGCTTTGCATTGACTACACAACTCTTTAAAGAATTAACTAACAGAGTTTTGCCTGGAGATCAATTCGACAAGACGAAGTGTTGTCTAAAATTCCTGAAGATCCAAATGCATTTATAGGAGGTTCAAATCATCCTACATTGGAGAAACACGCTACGGAAGGTCCTCGAATAACGGTAAAAGTTTAGGAGAGAAGAATCAAGAGAACAACAGAATTGTACTCACAAGATTCATTTAAATTAAATTATTCTTTTTGTTTATTTTATTTTTTCTTGTAGTTAATTTTCAACATTATGAAAATTTGTTGCGAATAAATTTTGGCACGCCCAGTGAGACCAGTTTTTCTCTTCATTTCTTCCTTCTACAAATTGAAAACTCACAAGTTCAACTACTACAATGGACTTCAGAAAAATCAAAAAGTTTTGTGCAAAAAGTCTATTATTGCCACGTCTACTGAGATAAAACTTGTTGCCTCCATCAATCGACACAATCTCAATTCTTGTGCATTAGATGGATCCCAATACTTCACATTTTTAGAGATAATGAAAAGGGAAAAGTCTCAAATTTCAGTTGTAACTACAACCCCTAGGGGCAACTTTGCATCTATGTTATCAGATGAACCGTCTGAAACCGACTGCAACTTTGGAAAATCTGAAGACTTAACGAATTCTCCAACTTCAGTGAAAGTCAACACTTTCATGGTTGATGCAGTTGACATGGATGAGAAGTTTGCAATGATGGAGCAAATCATTGAATCCTTAAAGAAGTCTGTTGATGAGAAAGATCATCAAATCACCCGACTTATGATCAATTTAGATCTCTACCATCCTAGAGAGTCAAATTATAATCTAACACCGCGATAAAAATTTGATGGTAAATCTCTCATCAAGTTAAGTGAAAATCACTGTGATGATCGAATTGCTTCAGTGGATACTCTAACAGTTCAACAACTGCAAGATATGATTGCAAACACCATCAAGGCACAATATAGCGGTCCATCACAAAGTTTTGTAGGATACTCAAAGCCGTATTCTAGGAGAATCGAGGGATTACCGATGCCAATTGGATATCAACCGCCAAAGTTTCAACAATTTAATGAAAAGGGAAATCCAAGGCAACACATTGCTCATTTCATTGAGACTTGTAGCAGTACTGGTACACATGGTGATCTTTTTGTCAAATAGTTTGTTTGCTCTTTGAAAGATAACGCTTTTGATTGGTACACAAACTTGGAGTCTGAATCAATTGATTATTGGGAGCAGCAACTAGAAATTCAGTTCCAAAATCATTTTTATAGCACATGTCGTATGGTCAGTATGATGGAGTTGACAAATATAAGACAAAGTAAAGATGATCCTGTACTGGACTTCATAAATCGCTAGCGAACATTAAGCTTTGATTGCAAGGATCAAATTTTGGAAACTTCTGCAGTTGAAGTTTGCATTCAAGGGATGCATTGGCACCTCTTGTATATCCTCTAAGGAATTAAGCCTCAAACTTTTGAAGAATTAGCTATGCAGACTCATGACATGGACTAAGCATTGCAAATCATATAATGGCGTCACCTGTTTTTTATCCTAGGAAAGAAGTCACTAAATTCAAAGACTCATCAGAAGATCAAATTGGGGAATCTATGGTGACAACTGTAAGTTTTATGAAATCCTCCACAAGAAAAAACTTAAAAGAGAATGTTCCAAAGAAACAAATGCGACAGATGAAAAATCAACCAACCTTGAAGGAGTTACAAGTAAAGGTATATCCTTTTTTTTGCTCTGATGTTCCTAGAATTCTCAACGAGTTGCTAGCCAAAGAATTCATTGAACTCCCTAAGTCTAAGCGACCCGAAGAATCAAATAAAGTTGATGATCTAAGTACTGCAAATTTCACCACATGGTTAGTCATCACACCACAAAATACTTCATCTAGAAAGAAAAGATCATGACATTAATGTAAGAGGGAACGATCATCATTAATGATGGCGATACAGTTGATGCAAATCATGTTAGCGCCAAACTGCACCATATAAAAGGTTCAATATCAAAAGCTCTACAACCCATGCACTCTTTGGAATCACCAAAAGTTGAAGAAATCATCATGCTACAATTTGGGAGATTTAACCCAATTGGGGTTCCAGTCTTAAATGAAAACAACAAGCAAATCCATGACAAACGACTTCTCCAATAGAAAAAAAGGTGATACTTGGACATAGATCGCTCGCAAAGAAAAAAATATCATGGGACTTCTAAAATCCAACTTTCAAAAGTCGAAACAAAATTAAATGCAAATCTGCTTCAACCAATGGGGGTAATAAATACCAAACTGAAGTGAAACAATACTTCATTACAAAGGGTTTGGAGGAAAGTTACATTATAGGAATTTTTCTCCAAAATGCTCCTCGATGCTTGAGCCTAAACTACAAATTAAAATGTTTCTCGATGCACGAGTCTAAACTGCATGTCCAAATGCTCCTCGATGCATGAGCCTAAATTGCAAGTAAAAATATTTCTTGACGCACGATCTTAAACTACAAGTCAAATCACTCCTGACCCACATGACTCTAAACTGTGAATGGCTCTATACAAAAATAATAAATAATAGAAAAAAATAGAAAATAAATAAAAGAGCAAAAGGAAAAAAAAGTATGAAGCTTGAATATGTAGTTAGAGTCCTTTACAGATGCCATCTTAAAATCAAAAGGATTCTTTATTATCTCCTAAGCAATGAAGTCTTCTCAACAAGGAAAAGATTTATAGTATTTTGAATATTGCTTGAGTCCGGCCTTCAACACATTGCAGAAGTAATGCGGCCCAAATTTAATGTAGAAGATGAAATTCATGAAGTATCCAAATCTAATGAGAAATAAAGTATTAGGCTGTAACTTCAGAAAAGAACCTGAGAAAATATAGAAGTAAACTGATGGTGTTTTTCACATGGGACATAGATCTGCAAGTACAGTTTTCAATGCAAAAAAACCTCTTCTTATTTTGATACTCATACGTCAAGATACAAAATTTGTTGAGATGCTGCTCCATGCTAATTAAACTGGCGAATAAAGATTAGAGGACTGGTTTCAAAGAAATAACTGAAAGGATTCAAGTGTAGTTTGACTTTAATTTTCATGTGAGATGTAGTTCTACAAATCTACTTTTCAATACTAAAAACCTCACCTGATTCTGATACTCCTACGTCGAGATACGAAATATATCATGAAGCTACGCAAAGTTGATAAAATAACGAACAGGATTAGAAGATCGATTTTGGGGAAATAGTTGGGATGATCTGGATGCTATCTGATTGTGATTCTTAAGATAGATGTAGATCTGCGAGTCTATTTTTCAATAAAACTGCTTCTAATTTTGATACTCCCACGTCGAGATATGGAATTTCTCATGACTTGCACAAAGATGATAAATTTAACGAACCAAAATTAGAAGACCAATTTTGGGGAAATATCTGGGATGATTCGGATGCAATCTGATTGTGATTCCTATGAGAGACATAGCTCTATGAGTTTAGTTTCCAACGCAAAAAATGACTCTTGATTTTGTTGTTCCTAAGTCAAGATATGAGAATTTTTATAAGACTACACAAAAAAAAAATAAAAGGTGATGAAACAGAACTGAAGGTCTGATTTCGAAAGGATACCTGGGCAAATTTGGAGATAATATGAGCATGGTTTTCATGTAGAACATAGCCTCATGAGTCTACTTTCTAACACTATAAGTCATTTATGATTTAAACACCTTCACGATGCGTTATGAAGCTTCTCCCACAAACGCCCCAAAGTGCCAGAAAACTCAATTGTGAAAAATAACAAAAAGAGGAGAAGAACGTGAGTTGAATTGAGGCTCAGGATGAATTACAACGACTTAATGGAGCGATGATGTCCTTTTATAGATTCTACAGGGCCCTAGTTTGATTTCAAAAAGGAATCTGTTGAACAAGTTGTCTTCAAGAAGAACTGGGGCATCCAAGTGTGCAAAATAAGTCAAATTCCTAATCCTTTTTGAAGTGGGATACCATCATTATTTTATTATATTAAAATTTGATATAAAACTAATATCCAAATCCTACATTATTTGAATATATTAAGTTTTAAACAGAATTTACATTCCTAATGAAGGGATTCGCTTTATTCTATCCTGATTATTAGGACTTCGAGGAGTCGGATTTTGACAAGATGCTCAAGTCTTACATAGAAAAGGGGGCTCCACAAATACTTCAAATCTCATCTCTAACAGATCCGACAAGTCAAACACCTCGAAGATCCTTGAACTAGGGGGCATCTATAGACACATAAAATTTATTGGATCAAATTCATATAAAATTTGAATTTGATCCATATTTTATTGGGTCTAAAATTATTTTGGACTATAAAAATAATAAGCCTATTTTATTCCTCATCAAGGTCTATCTCACTTTGAGGCCCAAATTCACTCCACGTGTCAAGTGATGTGGCATCTCAGTCAAATTAAAGACCAATAAGATAAGGCCAGACATTCAAATGTTATGGCAATCGAAGTCAAGTTTAAGAGCCAATGAAACATCGCCAAGTGTCCCAAATGACATATTTTTGATCAATCACAAGCAACCTTATCACATAACTTTTGTGATAAACTTGAAAACTGAATGGAGCAATCAAAATAAGGTAGAAAAAATTATTTAAACTTGGACTGCCTACCCCTACAACTATAAATAGGAGGGTTACATAATTTTCTGAGGTCATTCTGCAAGCATTGGAGGAAGCTCTGCGTTGACTAAACAGCTCTTTAAAGAATTGACTAACGGAGTTCTGCCTGAAGATCAACTCGACAAGATGAAGTATTGTCTGACATTCCTGGAGATTCAAACACATTTCTAGAAGGTTCAAATCATCCTACATTTGAGAAACACGCTACGGAAGGCCCTAGAATCACGAAAAAAGTTTAGGAGAGAAGAATCAAGAGAACAACAGAATTGTGCTCACAAGATTCATTTAAATAAAATTATTCTTTTTGTTTATTTTATTTTTTCTTGCAGCTAATTTTCAGCACTAAAATTTGTTGCAAACACGTATATATATTAGAGGAAATTATTGGATGATAAAATTGAAAATTTAATAAAATCCTCATTTTACTCCACAATTTACGCAAAATCCAATAATTGTTATCTTTCTTTAAGATATTTCCTTTTATCATCCCAATAATTTCATAATCATTCTATAAATTCACCATATATAGTCCAATTTAAAGGAGTTTAAAGGGGGGGGGGGGGGGGGGGATAAAACTACTATTAAATTTTTTTGTTAATCTTATTGAACATTGTTTTAGTACGAAGTAGAAAAACTATAGCTATGAAATCTTAAATACATTCTCAATTACTCAATAAACGTTGTAGTAGCTGATTGCGAGGCATGCTTCCGAAAAACAGTGTTGAATTCTTTGTAGGAAATACTTCTTTCTCTCTTCTTATTAACCCTTTGAATTGTAAAATTGCACGTTAGGCCTTCTATCAATTACTCAATAAACGTTGAAATAGCTGGTTGCGAGGTATGCTTTCGAAAACAAGTGGTGAATCCTTTGTAGGAAATACTTTTTCTATCTTCTTGTTAATGCTTTGAATTGTAAAATCATATCGCACAAGAAAATAATGTGAGACCAAAATCTCATACATAAAGTCAGAAATCAAAAACTATTTTTGTAATGATAGAGGAAGTTTTGGCGAAATGAAAATGCTACTGGCTTGAGTAATATTTATAGGTTGAATGCTTGCCACGAAAATACACGTTATCAATGACCAAAGTAATGAAATTTAAATGTGAAGAGAAACGTGGATATTGAAAATAAGTTTGTCAGTAATCTTTAGAAATAAGAATAGACTCATCATACTTATGTCTCTTGGTAATGTAACGTTCTTACATGCAAATTGGTTATAATTTTAAAATTAATAGAGGGTCTATATTTAATTAATAATATATTTAATTTGTAATTCGAAAAATGAGGTAAAAGGCCCCAAAAATTGACCAAAAAGATAAATGTTAATGCTGGCCATAGAGGGGTGCCACATCAGTATTTCTATAACCCTCCTTTAGATACTTACTAGTTTAGTTGTACGCGTCTCGTACCTCACTTTAATGAGTTCAAACATTGCACTAAATAGAAAATTTATTTAAATAATAAAGACAAATACAATAATTAAGTTCAACATCTTTTGAATATGTAAAGATGAAAAATTTATTTAATTAAACCTAACTTTTACCAAAAAATCTACCACCTGTAAACTACAACAAAATAATACGATAATTTCTCATGGCTGTCCAACACTCACTTAATACCTGTAAACTCTAATAAAATAATACGATAATAGAGATATCAAAATAATACAACTAAACCTAACCTTTACCCAAAAAAAACTCTCAAAGCAGAGATATCAAAACAATACAATCAAACATAAGCTTTAACTAAAAATATCTTTCATAGTCGATCGACATTTATCTAGCACCTGTAAACTACAACAAAATAATACGATAAAAGAGATCTTAAAACAATACAATTGAACTTAAATTTTACACATAAAAATTCCTCCAAACCGATGGACATTCATGTACAACCTGTAAACTATCATAAAATAATAAACTAATAGAGATATTAAGACAAGACAATTAAACCTAACATTTACCCAAGAAATTCCTCAAAGTCAATCGACATTCATCTACGACCTGTAAACTACAACAAAATAATATAATAGTGATCACAAAACTTCGATTTTGATAAGGGATACGTTAGATATGACAATATAAGATAAATCTAAAGAATCATAAAAAACCATAAAGTATATAGTTTGTACATGTTATACTGAGATTGTTATTATTTTGTTTTGGCAACACTCAATTTACATGACAAAATTTCTAAAACTAAATTCACAAAATGTTGACAAAAAAGCATGCATATGCAGAAAAACTAAATAGACCAAGCAAGAGGTCAAAAATGTAGTTGAAACTCACCGAAAGAGTAATTAAGCGAAGGCAGGAATGAGACAAAAAAAAAAACAATCAGCAAAAAAATAAAAAGTTATGACAAAAAATAGATACAAATTAGTTCTTATGGAAAGCAGTCGAATAAAAAAAAAAGAAGAGGTAAAATATATTCATACAATGACCTCAAATTGAACAAAATCAAAGAGAAATAAGAGGAATTAATTGATGAAAACTTTTATTTATAAACGATATAAAAAATAATTAAGAGAAACTGACATCTGCTTCAAAGTTTTCCTTTCGTCGCAACTTGTTTTTAGAGATGACATCGGGCCTCAGCACAAGTTACCTTATTTGAAGGGAAAATTACTCAAAATTTTTGGTGGAAAATTTTTTTACACAAAAATTAACCTACTTTTTATGAAGAAGATATATTCATAGAACTAATTCCTTAATAGAATTCTATTTTAGGAATATTTTTTTAATTGAATTAATTTTTCTTGCATATATTTTAGGAGTCCCATATATTCTAGGAGTCTAGTTAATATAATAAAAATAATAATAGTGAAAAGATAACTTTGTCTAAAGGATAGTCCTTTAATGAAGGACAAAAAGTTCAAATCACTTTTCTTTTCTAAGGCTCTTTATACTTTTAGTATATTATAGATTATAGATTATAGATATAGATTATAGATTATAGATATAAATTATAGATTATAAATATAGATATAGATATTGATTATGTGGGGTTCAATTATTTTTTAAAACTTATTTTTTATATTATTTACTTCTTTCATTAATTACCTCATAAAGAAAATCAACGAAAACATATCAAATGCATACAGTCGCCTATACTAGACCAAAAAAAGAAAAAGAATTTTAATGCTTTTAATGCCTTATTTCATTTGATTCGTTCAATATCTAAATATTTTCTCAAGTTCCAAACACAACATAGAACAAAATTAAGTATTCTGAGTGATATTCAAAGCTAAACATTTTGCATAGAAAAATGTTAAAACAAATGAGAAAAGTCCATGCCCCTCTTGTATATTAGATGAAAAAAACATTTTCATCTACAAAAAGGACAAGGAAAATCCATGCTCAATTAAAATATATACTACAGTATAAATTAAAAATTAAAAATCCAACCACCTATAAAGTAGTTCAGACAACGAGACAATGAGGTCCAATGGATTGGATATAAAAGAATCAAATGAAATAAGATTAAGAAACCCCTCCCCTTCCCCCAATTGTTTCTAGTATAGGCAAATATATGCTCATGATAGTATGTTTTAACCTACTTTTTTTTATCAGGTAATTAATTAGTATGATCTTGTCATTATACGATTCGATGAAATATCTTAAATTTTATATTGAATTGCTAAGTTTATGTACATATATCAATCAAGTGAATTTTGTTCTTGTAAGATTATATTTTATTTTTTAGTTAAAGTTTTGTCTCCATTGATCTTTTTGCGCAAAAAAGTTCATTATTGAGTTTTGTATACAAGCATTGAACAAGATCATTGAGATAAGACCATGAAGAAAATTAACCAAAGGAAATCTAATAATATAAAGAGAGGAACTAGGGAGCATTGTAGACTATTTGTGCATGTTTGATTATTTTTATTCTGAAAGAAGGTAGATTCCATCTATCCATATGAATGAGACATCTGACGTTCTTTGGGAGCTCAGTAAAAGAGTTGAACACCTGGATTTCATCAATTTTATGGCTCAAATTAGCTAATCTGTCTGCAGGTTGATTGATTTTTCTGTATGCATTTGGTGAGTATAAAGGAGTCAGTTTTCCCAATAACAATTGTATAATCATTATTAGGGGGAAATTGGGAGTGCCCACTTTTCGAATTTATTTTTGCTAAATATCCACTTAATTTCTTTTTCATTTAATTTTTAGATTTAGGGTCTAAAAAGTTGAAAAAGTGGGGTCCACACGTGGGTCAAAGGATCTTTTCATCATTTTTAAAACTTTGAGAATTAAATAAACTACACCTAACACCCTCCACGTCTTTCAATATTAAATAAAACCCCTTCTCTCTCTCCTCTTCAACTTCAATTCTCCCGCTACTCCCAAGAATTTTTTCCCAAACGCCATTTTTTATTTTTCTTTTTCTCCAGCGGCAAAGGGCTAGTTTTTGCATTGTAAGGTAAGTTAAAATCAAGTTTTGATTATTTATAGATCCATTTTATCGATTTTTATTGTTAACCGTTTCGTAGTGATGTAGTATAGAATTTTTTTTCGAATGTGGTTGATTAAATAGTTAAAATAAGAAAATTTTATAGTTAATTAGTGTGGTTCCGAAGCAATGATTGAGTTTTGATTCGGCAATTTCAACAGAATATTTCATCGATCACGGTGTTGAATATTGAAATTTTTGTTAACGAGTTTTGCTTTAGTTCAGATATTTTTTGTGCACTGCGGTGTTGAATGGTGGGATAATTGTTAATTTATGAGTTATTTTGACTATTTGATTTGAGCAGTTACCTATTTCTGTCCGTAGACTTATGGTCTAAAAATAACAATGCCCTAGATTGAAACTAATTTTTAGGTGTATGAAATTCTTTTAAAATATGAATGGTGAAATAGTGAAAATTGAAAGATTAACAACTAATTAGTTTGATTTGTAGCAATAGTTGAGTTTTGATACTGCATGTTTGATTGAAATTTTTTTGTTCATCACATTGTTGTATTTTGGTTCAGTTCTAATATTTTTGTGTAGTGAATTGTTTAATGGTGGGGTAATTCATAGTTATTTTGGCTTTTTCATTTGAGCATTGAATTATTTATGTTAGTAGACTTGTGGTCTATGAATTGACAATGGCAGATTATTTTTAGGTGTAGATTCTGTTAAAAAATGGGTTAAAAAAAGAGTGAGTATTAAACACACATTTGGTACCATGACTGGTTCTGATTCTAGCAGTAGAAAAAAAAAAGAAATGAGGCATTTGAAAATCCCTCTAAAAGGAAGAAAATAGAAGCGGAAAAGTCAAAATTAGATTCAAAGTTAAAGGAGATAGGTAGATATGTTGATGAGTCTAGTGATGATATTGCTCAGGGTAGTGCTAGTGATGATGGTGATAGGAGGGAGGTTAGTGAACAAACAGTGTTGATGGAGATAATGATCCCTTGTCTGTACCATTTTGTTCAAGATACATTTCCATGGAGCGGTATGACCTTCGAACTATGATGGACTATGATCATAACTGAAAACATCAGACATTTCCATGAATCTGATATTTATTGTGAGTACTGAAGAAAATAATAATGAAACATCATATGCGGAAGCTAAAATGACGAGAAATTTTGTTAAGTTGTAATACTAAAAACAATACCCAACATGTCTGATCTACTGATAAATCTGAAAACAAGTCTGACTATCTGAAAGCCTTTAAAACATGAGGAGTTGATGGGACAAACCGCCAACTAACTCCAACTGACTGAAATAAAGGATGTACTAAAAATAAATGCAAAGATTTAGTCCTTGTAGAATGAGGACTCACCACAACTGTTGTTGAGTGCCATTGAACTAACTAAGGGTAGTCGTGGAACTGAGCGTCCAAACCTATGTTATAAAACAATATAGAACAAAAGAGAGTATACGATCAGTACTTTGAATGTATTGGTATATGAGATAGGAATAATTGAAATACTTTCAAGTACTGAGCATGAATGCATGAACATGAAAAATATAAATGCAAGACCAAGCATAAACATGTACGAAAATTATCTAAGTAACTCAATAACTGATATTTGAATAACTGGGTAAATGATATCTGTACACTTAGTCATACAAACCTGAGCTGATATATTTTGAGTACTGAAATAAGACTGTGGGAGATATCATGTAACCTACATGCCCCAATCTGAGCTAATCGGGGTCCAACCTATAACCCAGTTGGAAGGGTGTCAATACCTTACCACGGGTACTGACACTAGCTGTATGTAACGCCCCGATTCTGATACCCCAGACTCTACACGGTGCTTATAAACCCAAAGGACCATAATCTAACCCTTAACTGATACTTGTAAATGAGAACTTCATAGTCTACTATAAAGTGCGTAAAACTAGCGAAAACTTGCCATAAAGTTCAACACTTAAATTAAATTGAAGAAAGGTTAACAATATCAAAGCTAAAACCCTATCTGATAATACTCTAGTCTGAAAGCCTCTAAACTATCTGAATAAGGAGTTGATGGGACAATCCCCCAACTAACTCTGTCTACTGAAAATACTGAATCTAATGCAATAAATAAAATAAGGAACATCCTCGAATGATGAGGACTCACTGCTAAGTCTACTACTGCAGGATGAATCTGAACTACTATGGGTGCTCGATATCCTGTGCTTCTGAACCTATGGTATAAAACACCATAGCACAAGAGAAAAGTATGCGTCAGTACATGACAATGTACTGGTACGTTAGATGAGATAGGGCTAAATGCAGGGGTTCATATTCATGAACATTACTGACTAAATTACATGAGTATACTAAATGAGGATACATGCATGAATGCATAAACTATAACTGAAATTGTACTAACACTGAATACTGAATTCTAATAACTGGATTTCAGATAACTGAGTCTATTGATACTAATACTGATTGACTGAAGCTGAGATCAAGCCCTATCTAGCAGGTTGTCTCTGGATCTGCTAATAATGAGAATGATTGACTAAATCTGAGATCAACCCTATCTAGCAGGAGGTCTCTGAATCTATTAGTAATAATACTTGATAGCCTGTATCTAACAACTTTGACTTCTATAATAGGTATTAATACTTGATGTCCTGTATCTAACAACCTTGACTTCTATAATACTAGATTGAGTTCTATCTTAAAGACTGAGGCTGAAACTGAAACTATGGGAGGTAGTCATCTAATAGCTAAGTTGGGGTCCAACCTATAACCCCAGTTGGAAGGGTGTCAGTACCGTTCCATGGCTAAAGACAACTTTGCATCACTCTCATCTATTAGGTACTCTAATGAGAATGGTGAAGCCCTCATCTAACAGGTTAAGACACCTCATCAACCCTCATCTTGTAGGTTTGATGTCTCAACCTACACTGGCTACGTAGTTCTGGAGCGCAAGGATTGCTTCTAAGAATCACACCCTCTACTAGTAGGTGAGTTCCCATCCTTGAGCTCACTCGATGATGAATTCTACTCCCAGCTGAAAGACACGGAACTGATTTCCTAGTTCATACTAGGCTTGACTGAACTATTACTAAACGTACTGTTTTAACTGGTCTGAATTGAGCTTACTAAGTTTTGTTGACTGATGGAATACTACTGAGTTCTGAATTGATTATTGAGCTGGACTAAATTGATACTGAGATTACTGAGTCTTCCTAAGTTATGTGACTGACTGAGTTCTATTGATTGACATGACTGAGGTTATCTTGAAAACTGACGCGGGCTCTAGACAATTAGCTAAATTATCGGGTATTAAGTACCCCCAGGACTCGATAACATAAATAAATAAGGTATGACAAATTCTTGCATAACAACATGATAATATACTATCATTCACGATACAATCAATGAGGCATCTCTTCAAGCACTTGGAAGTCGTAAACATGTAATTGTATAAGGAGGCATGCTGTTGTCTCATAACTCATTCAATAAGGAAGGCACATGAATATGAATGCATGCAACATATCATAATTCATTCACCAAAGCCTTTCAACAAACACTTGGCATGCATGAACTTATACATAATTGGGGATTTCTTGTCAACATGCTATAATGATCCTATTTCCTTCACACAAGCATTTTATCAAACACATGGAGAGCATGAACTATTTCACATAACAATGGCCAACACATATCATCATGAATAACATAATTTAAATTCTAGGGTTTTAGCATACAATTCATTATATAACCATTTCAATTCCATGGAAACTTATAATTAAATATAATTTGAAACTCAATTAACATCATAAACATGAATTGAATCTATTTCAAGAATGAAAATCATGAATCATAATCTTTGTATTCTTGAAAAAGGTTTCTTGGACTTCATGGGTGAAAGGGACCCATGAATCAACATCTAACATACCTGAAAATCTAGATTCTTGAAGTTCTTAAAGACTCTTGGAGGGATTCTTGAGATTTGCTTTTGAAAATTGGGGGGCTAAGGTTTTCTATCTTTGAGAGAGAGATTTATTTCTTGAGAGATGTGAGTAAACAATGAGATAATAGGTCTTTTAGGGGTTTAATGTAGTTTATAGGCTGATTCGTGGTTTTAGAAATTTACCAAACAACCCTGGAAATTAAATGACGAAACCTGAAAATCCTAATTTCTCATGCTGGCGCGTCGTGGTGAGATCGCGCCAGCTCACTGGAAACTGGACAATTAGGAAACTGGTTGGTGGCGCGACGTGGTGGAAATTGCATTGCCACCGTGGTTGCAAACTGGAATGGCACTGCGATGCGGTGGAATCTCATTGGTGCACTGAAAATTGACAATTTTGAAATTGAGCCTTGGCGCGTTGTGTCAATATCGCGGAGGCTCACTGGTTTATGATAATTGTCATTTTGGCTGACTTCGCGACTCGCTAAAGTATGAGGTGGTACACTGTCTTACTAAAATGAATCTAACTCTTCGCCCGCGTGTCGAATTTGTACGAAAGTTGTATCGACGGAAAGCTTATTCAATTTTTCACATGATAAAAAGTCAAAATCTTGAGAATACCATATGTATAAAAGTGTATTCATCTTTAAAGAAAGATATTTGATGTTCTAGGGACAAATCAAAGCTAGATAGAAGTACTGGGTATTACACTGTCTGGATCCACTAATTATTATCCCAAAGGACCAGGGAGTCAAGCCTAAACTGATGGGTGACCCCTAAGAAGAAGCCAAGCATAAACTTATGGGTGACTCCTCATAACCTACGTAGGCTATGTAGTTATGGAGCTTAGGGACCGCTACTAATGACTCTGCCTAAATTGACGGAGAAGATGCCATCCATATATTCTCTTGATGCTAAGTACTACTTCTAACTGAATGACATTGATAACATTATTCATTTAACATAATTTGGTACTAATGAGATGCTTAACATTGTTCAAATGACAAATATTTAACATGTTGATATCTGAATATGATCATAAAACATAATCTAGTGGGTGTTTGGATTGGTTTCTTTAAGTTGCTTTTAGCTTTTAAGCACTTTTTAAATTTTGGTGGTGTTTGGAAAATTAAAAAAGTGCTTTTAAGCACTTATTTTTAAGTCAAAATAAGTGCTTATAAGCCAAAAGCCAAAAGTAGGGTAATACCAACTTATGGCTTTTGGCTTTTGGATTATAAGCCACTTATTAAAAAATCCAAAAGTAGGGTAGTACCAACTTATGACTTTTGGCTTTTGGCTTATAAGACACTTATTAAAAGCCAATCCAAATAGGCCCCTAGTACTGATAAGTGATCATTATGATGTTATTGTAATTTAACGATACAAGCCAAATCTGAATGAATTGTAACCTGATAACACTGATGAACATGATTTCTCTAGGTATCGAGTGTTCATAAATGTAATACCCTGTGTTTTGAAGTCATTGTACAACATACGACTCATGTCTTTAAGTCATATGGACATCGTATGAGTTGAATGTTCAACTCGTACCCATGATAGTATGTGATGGGTGATATTCTGCTTAAGGTACGACTTAAACCTTAAAAGTTGTAAGGTGATCGTATGAGTCATACATGTAAAATCGTAACCACGTTAGTGGGAGGTTAGATGAGTTCTGTCCAGGTTACGAGAAGATGAGTGCTTATTGTATGACTTGTTACAAGTCGTAAGATATGACTCGTATCCTGATCAGTGAAGGATCCAAGAACCAAGACTTATGTTTTGATATATTTTTAAGTTACTTGGACATATATTAATTCCGCAAATAGATCCTAGCTTATGAACAAGTAGAAATATCCCTTAGCGATTAAATTCTTTGGATGTATATAACTATAGTCATCTCCAAACGAGCATAACTTTTGTTCTACGAAGAATTTATGAGCTAAAGACCCACAAATACATAGATAATTGAATTTTCTTTCCAACAATACCAATGTTTCCTTGATCCTATTGCAGGGCGAAAAGTGTGGCCAAATTACTAAAGCACTATAAAAGCTACCAGTAGGGTACGACTCCTAATGATGACCCGTACCCAGAACATATGAGTCGTTAGGAGAAGTCATACCCACAATAATATGATTCGAAATTTGGGTTCCTGGTGATGACTTAAGGTACAAACCATACCTAGCACACATGAGTTGTACCCAAACATGCCGGAATGGTTTCCAAACGACTTCCGAAAGGCTTCTAAGGGTTTTTTTGGTCTTTTCTCCCCTTATAACTCCGAACGCATGACATTTAAATCTAAGGGGAGTTACTTTTCCTCTCTTTTCCATCAATTAAACAACACAAAATTCGTACTTCCATTCTAAAGAACAAGATTAGGGTTTCTTCTCAAGATCATCTCTCAAGTCTCAAAGGTCAAGTTTGCTTCACCAAGCCAAGAACTTTAAGGTATGTGGGGTATTCATCAATGGGTTGTTTCTACCCATTGAGACAAAAAACCCTCTCTTTGATTAAAGTATGAACTCTTCCTTCATTATGAAATCTTACATGTTCAAGATAAGTTTAATACATGCTTTTCCTTAGTAATTGAATTCAATTCGTGTCCTTATATGATCCCATGTAAAATAGGTTATGTAATTGTAATACCTCGTACCTTTTTCTTTCCAAAATCCGTCCTTAGAATGTTAAGGGTTAGCTTCCAAGATGGATATTATTTGTTTTGTGTGGAATTCTTTAGATTTCCTAAATTCGATAACCAGGCTAGAAGTTATGGCTATTTTAAGTTCCAGTCATAAAACACCATCATTTGGACCCTTAGTGCATCGCGAAACTGTGTAAAATCCCAATTTTCATTCTCCAGTGGTCCTCTGCGATAGCATGTAAGACCCCATAAAGTTTCCCTGTAGTCGATGCCTTTAGAGCATGTCAAGTAAAGCCTTATACTTAGAAATTTTTTTGACTAAGTGTTGGTACTTAGTTCATTTTAGAATCTTCAAACTTTGAAGAATTATTTCATGACCTTTCCGACCTTCAATAGTTGATATTTTAGCTAATTCATGATCTGGGAGGCCAATAGGTGTTCCCAGACAAGTTTCAGATTTTTCGGACCACGTTTAGACCTTGTTTGGTGTCCCAAAATAGTGGACCAACTCTATCTTGGCATGCCGCATCGCCCATCGCGTTGGTCAAATTTTGTGTAGGAATTGCCAGTAAAAGTACTGAGGCTTGGCGCGATTATGACGTGACGCTTCGAGTTAGCGTCGATGACTAATTATTTCAGCTTTTAAAATCCACATTTAAGGAGGTTAATTTAGTCATTTTGCCTACCCCCAATCAGTCATAACATAAAATCAAAGACCCAAATCACCAAAACATAACCTTAATCTCTCAAATTCACCAAGAACACTCTCTAGAATTTCAACCCAAAGTCCAAGAAACTCAAAGATTCCTTCGTCATTTTTCGAGATTTCTTCAAGAATTGGAATCCCCAGACCAAGAGCATCAAGAATATCAGTTCAAAGTCACAAATAGAGTCCCATAAGCAAAAATTCATTCAAAGCTCCTAACATAAGGTATGTGGGGTTTGAACAAGGGCAATCCTTTCGCCCTTGTGCCCAAAAGTTATGTTTTTACAGATTTCTTATGATTTTAAATAGTGGATTTATACCCAAAGATCTTGTTGAGGGATTTTGACCATGATGTGGTTTATTTATGAAATTTCATGGTTTCTTTGAGTTAAAGAATGTTCTTTTATGATATTAAATACCATAAGCATGATTTGAGACATTGTTTATAGTTTTCCACTGAATTGAGCATGAGATTGTGATTTCAAGTTATCATTGTTGGTATTATTAAAGAATTTTGAGAAGTTTACAAAGCATGATGATTTTCTATGCATTTATATGAGTTGATACATTGATATTAAATAGTATAAGCAGTATTTGATATTTTGATCCTTACATGAGCTTTGAAATCCACTTTCCAGAGTTATTTATATAATGTTAAATGCATAACTGGTTTCCTAATAAATCCTTATACGAGTTTTAATGTGGATTTTCATGAGATGAGCGTAGCTAACAAAAGGGAGTAGTATTTAGTACCAAGTTGGGTAAGTTACTACGGTTTCATACCCCATAACTATGTGTACCGCGGGATTGAGATTTATGGGCCCGAGGCCGAGATAGTGATCACTAACTTGAGGTTATACTCCCTGACAAGAGTATGAAGCCTCTCCCTAACATGAGGTTTCTTCCTTAGGAGGACAAAACATTGGAATCCATATAGCCCGCATGGTGTATGTCGGTTAAGAGAACCTCCCTGCTAGTAAAAGTAAATAATTAGTTCCTAAAATAAAGTATGTTCCTTTGAGATGAGTTATTTTCCCTAAAGCTTTGAAAGATATCCTGGTCAGTAAAGATTTTTAGATACTAAGTGTAAAGGCTCACAAAATTATTCAAATATTGTTTTACTTAAGATTTCAGTTTCAAAGTTACAGTCTTCGCTTTCAGATACAAAGGTGAGCACTTTACCACTTAGTTTATATGTTTTGAGAAGGGAATAGAACTACAGATTTCTAAAATAAGTATATTGACACACGAGATTTATACTATACGTTCCATTATTCATAATTTGTGAGATTTACATTTTTTTGAGTTATTCGAGCTATGTGAGTCAGTTATATCAGCATGCATGATTTCTATAAAGAATGATGATATTGTTGTTTTAATTATTGCATACACCCCCATATACTCAATACATCCTCAAAGTACTGATCCACATATACGTCTGTGTGCTACATTGTCTCATAATGTAGGTTCAGGTGCTCAGTCTCCACCGCGATAGTGATTCTCGATTACCTTTGTCTACACTCCGCAGTTGGTGAGTCCTCATGGTTTGAGGACTTATTTCTCAAATTTCCAATTTTTATATCAGTTATTACTTCTTTCATTTCAGTCGAGTCAGTTGGGGGTTTGTCCTAATGACTCTCTAGTTCATTAGTAAGTAGAGGCTTGTCGGACTAGACTAGTAGTTGAATTCCAGGTTTTCAATATTGATTCCTCATATGATTATTTTAGTTATTCCAACTCAGATTTGATATAATATTGTGTTGTTGCTTAGGTTATTTATCCTAAAGTAAGTGTTAGAAGTAGTAGCAAACTCAAAGGGTTAGCTTGGGGCTACTTGTAGCCTTAAGCACCATGTGACATTTCGGGATGAGATTTTGGGGCGTTACATAGCACCGCATCATGGAGAGGGACAATTTCCTATTTGTAGATTTCCAGTAAGAACTTGCGATAAGTGTGCCTTGCGCCAGTTGTCAAAATGCTAAAATAAAGGGCTCCGCAATTATGGTGCTCCCGGAGGGAGCCTAGTTCCCATTCATCCAAATTCCAGTGAGCCACCGCGATAGTGGCGCGTTGCGGTGGCCACCCAGTTTGCAAAATATTTTATTTCTTAGTTTTGTATGGAGTTTAAAAAGGGCATTTTGGTCATTCTCCCAGCCCTTAGTTCGTCTTAAATATTGAATTAAACCCCTCTAAAGTACTTTACTCTCACTTTTCACCCAAACTCTCTCAAGCAAAACCCTAGTTCATCAAGCTTTCTCCCCAAGCAACTCAAATTCCTCCATTAATCTCTCAAAGATAATCCAAGATTTAGATTTTTTAATACAATAACACTAAGGATTCATATCCAAAGCATCAATAGGAATCAAAACTTCAAACCTTTCATCAAAGATCATCAATTTAAGGTATATAGGGTTTTGAACAAGGACAATCCTTTCATCCTTGTGCCCAAAACTTGATTTTATTATAAAATTTATTTAATTTTATATGCTTTCTTATGAATTTGAAGTTTGGGTTTATACCCTATGTTGCTATTCATGAGATTATGAGATTTTCAATGGTTTAGAAGTTGAATTACATGAGTATGTTGATATTATTATGCATATTACTGAAATTTCCAGATTTTATGATGAATTATGAATATTTATATTATAAAGCATGGATTTTGAGATGTTTAATTATGAGATTGAAGTATGAGCCCTAACTAAAGATTATTATTTTGAGAATTTTGTGATATAAGCACCCCATGATGAGATTATCCTTAGATTTTGAGAAAGATTTGACCTTTTGGTCACAATAGAATTGAAATTCACTTGACAGATTGAGATTATAGATTTTACAGTTAGTTTCATTAGAAACCATGAGATTATTTTTAAAGTGGAATTTCTAGAGATCTTGAGCACGAGATTGAGAGTAGTATTTATCACCAATATAGGTACGTTACTATGATTTCATACCCTAGAACTACGTGCCCACATAGGATTGAGATTTATTCCCACTATATGTGGATGATTGAGATAGTTGATCACTAAGATAGATTGTTCTATTTCGATGGAAAGGGTAGAACAGCCCTAACCTTTGGGGAGAAAGTCATGGGACACCATGGATGCTCACATGGTGTACATGTCAGTTAGAAGAACCTCCCCAAAATATCCCCCACTCTTAAAATAGATTATTGAGATAAAAGTATTTACTATACAAAATGAGTTTCAGATTTCATCCAACTTATATGATTTAAGAATTAGAAGAGAATACAAATTTTAAGAATTAAGTGTAATGTCTCACAAGATTTAGAATATATGTTTTACTATTCATGATTTACATCTTCAGATTTGACATTCCTCAAGCTATGTGAGTCATTTACATTTAGCATGCATGATTTATAAATGATGATTTTGAGATATTATTTTACTTATTGCATGCGCCCCTATATACTCAGTACATCCTTAAAGTACTGATCTACATATACGTCTATGTGATACATTATCTCATAATGTAGGTTCAAGTGCTCAGCCTCAATAGCGACAGTGATTTTCGAGTACCTCATCTACATCCCTGTAGTTGGTGAGTCTTTATAATTCATAGACTTAGCTTTCATATTTCCAGAGTTTTAGTAGATGTTCTTTACTTATTTCAAACAGTTTGAGCTAGCTGGGGTATATCCCAGTGACTCTCTAGATTCAGTTATTAGAGGCTTGTCGGACTACTAGATTCAGACTTAGACTTCAGATGTCATATTCAGATCTTTTTCAGTGTTTGTTTTATTAGATTATTGAGATCTGCACTGTTTTAGTAGATTATTGAGATCTGCACTTTGAGATATACTCAGATAGATTTCCGCACTTATTATGATTTTTTGCTTATATTTATCCCTTTTATGAGACTCAGATTAGTAGAAAGCAACCAGGGTTAGCTCAGGACTACTTGTAGTTCGGAGCACCATGTGGCATCCCAGGAATTAGATTTTGGGGCATTACAATAATGCTTCGAATTTCAAGTTACTATGTATATTTAAATTGATTTCATGTTAACTTATCCAATTCATGCATTAATCTAAGTGTAAATATTACCTTGCCATGGTTGACTCATTCCCATGCTCCAACTTATGAAACTCATCAGTTTAATGAATGTGTTATGTTTTGGGTCCTTGAACTATAATGTTATGACACTATCTTATCATTGTTAATGAAGTTCGTAATCATTCAATGCTGGCAGGCTATGAACACCTGATACCTATGTGTTTATTTATGTTGTATACCTTGCAAGTAATAAGTCAGTTAAACCATAAATCTTATCAGGTACTTAGTTGTTATAATCATGTTGAGCACTATCAGTTGTTATGTTCAATTGAACATAAGTCAGTACCAGTGTCACTTTAGTTGGGAGTAGGATTTAGCACTAATTAAACCCAGGAATGGGAGCTCACCTACCAGTAGAGAGTGTGATCCTTAGTAGAAATCGATGAGTTCCTAAGCTACATAGCCAGTGTAGGTTTGAGATGTCATCTTGCCAGTTGAGGATTGATATATATCTTATAGGAGAACCTGCCAGAAGAGGGTGAATCATTAGTCCTTTGGGACACTAGTTTCGTGGATCCACATGCCATGTGTCAGTACCCACAGCAAGGTACTGACACCCTACCAACTGGGGTTCCAGATTGGAACCTGATTTGCTCAGATTGGGGCATTTCAGTTACATGATATCTCCCAAAGTTTTAATTAGTATTTAGTTTATCTCAGTCTAGGTTTACTTGACCAAGTAATTAAATTTCAGTAATTATTCAGTTAGTTTTACACATTATTCATGTTATTCAGATCTTTCCAGTGCATGCTTTACTTCTTCTTGAATTCGTAGTTATACATGTCCATACATCCATGTTCAATTTCCATATGTATTTCAGTTATTCCTTACATCACGTACTAGAACATTTAAAGTACTGATCCCATACTTTTATCTTACGCTATGTTGTCTTATAACATAGGTTCAGATGCTCAATTTTTTTATCGTTCTTAGACAATCCAACAACACTTAGTAGCAGTAGTGGTGAGTCCTCTTCCATTGAGGACGTGACATGTTTTACCGTTATTTCAGCATATATTTATGTTTAGTCAGCCAGAGTTAGATGGGGTTATGTCCCATCAACTCCCTATGATTCTTAGAGGCTTTCAGATAGTTAGACATTTATTTAGTTTTCGGTTTTCATCAGTTATTTCAGATAGATAGTCATAGTTTTTAGTATTTATCAGATATTTCAAATATATTATTTTATATATTTCAATACTCAGATTGACATTCCTTCATTGGTTTATCTTCCGCATATGTTATTTTAATTTCATTTCATTTTATGCTCAAAGTAGATACTAGACCTTGGGTTAGCTTAGAGTCACTTATGACCTTACGCACTATTGTTGCGACCAGGGGGTATCCTCAGGTCGTGACAATAATCCACCAGCGTAAGTTAACACAACTAACCATAATAGTGGTGAGTAAATCATGAGATGGACAATTCATAACTTGATAATCAATATGGTGTTAATTGAACATGGTATGGGTGACTGAGATTATAAAGTTTGTAAAAACAAAATTCACATAAGGAAAACACATTCTCATGGTTTGTATTCCAAACTATTAAGGGAAAATTGAATAATTTCATATTTGACATTGAAATTTCATAAAGAAAGGTAAAAGGGTTTATACTTGAAAAGGGAGATTTTAGGGATTCAAAAGGTGGAAGAAACCTATCGATGAATATCCCACATACTTTAATTGTTCAAATTCTTGAATAAAACTTGGAATTGAGACCTTGGATGGTTGAATCCTTGGAAATCTTTTGATTTTTGTGTTCTTAGGATTGGGAAGAGATGGAATGTCGCTAACTGAAGATGAATTAGACAAATAATGCCCCTCTTGGGTTTTAAGTAGTGATCTGGTGTGTTGGGGAGAGGATAAAGACTAAAATTTCCATCACCCCTTTGTATGAAGGCTACAAGATTTACACTGCAATGTGGCACGGTAGATATCACGGAGGCTAGCCTCCGTGACACACTGGAATCACGGAGGCTTACAGCCTCTGTGGTTCAAAAATACTCCAAACCTCTTCCAATAATTTTGAAACTCTCTCGAAAGACCCTTTCAACATCCCTAATTATATTCCAAATCATAAATCAATGTTTCAAACACAAAAAGGCCAAAAATAAAATATTTGAGATCTTAGGGTGTTAAAGTGGCCACGGCACTTGAACTAAGTGTGAAATAATAGCTTTGGGACCTTTAAACAAGGGATGAATAGCTGGATATTAATCTAGTATCTTGTGGGGTATTACAATATTTATCCCTTGGGATCATTCATCCCCAAATGAATCTGTCTGAGCTGAGATACTAGGAAGACTAAGATCATGCACTGAATACTTATGATCCAAACCATGATTAAATAACTGAATGTGAAATATGATGCATTGGTTGAACTGAATTAATGAATACATGATATGACATGAAGATGGGTAGATAGCTAAGATAGAAAATGAGAGAATCATTTAAGGGAAACCATTACCTCAAGATGAATTTGAATTCGTAGAGAAAAGATGGGGGTACTTAGCTTGCATATCTGCTTCTACTTCCCACGTATCTCTTTCCATGGACTAATTACTCCATAGAACTTTAACTAAGGCATTTTCTTTATTTTTCAACCTATGGTTCTGACGGTTAAGGATTTCAACTTGGACTTCCTCATAGGAGAGGCTATCTTTCACACCCATACTTTCTAAGGGTACAACGAAAGCTGGGTCGCCAATACATTTCTTTAGAAAAGAGACATGAAACACTGATACACTGGTTCTAACTCTGTTGGTAACTCTAACTCATAAGCTATCTTCCCACAATGGCTCAAAATCCTGTATGGGACAACATTGCAGGGGTTGAGCTTCCCCTTCTTGCCAAACCTCTTCACCCCTTTCATGGGTAAAACTTTTAAATAAACCAATCCACCAACACCAAACTCAAGATACCTTCTTCTCACACTTACATAGGACTTCTGTCGACTCTAGCTATCTTCAGCCTTTCTCGAATTAACTAAACTTTCTCCGTCACCTCATAAACTGAATCTGGACCTACCAAAGTAGCCTCGCTAACCTAAAACCAATCAATAGGATACCAAATCCTCCTTTCATAGAGAGCCTCAAACAAAGCCTTATGAATACTGGAGAGATAGCTATTTTGTAGGAAAACTCAATCAATAGTAAATGGTCATCCCAACTACCCTTGAAGTCGATAACATAAGCTCTTAATATATCCTCTAAGGTTTGAATAGTCCTTTCTGCTAGACCATCTGTCTATGGATGAAAAGTCGTACTGAGATGTACTTAAGTACCATGACTCTTTTAAAAAGCATTCCAAAAATGAGAGGTAAATCGAGTACCTCTATCCGACATGATAGTCATGGAACTCCATGTAACTTTATTAATTTTCTGAGATAGAGTCTAGAATAATCTTCAGCTGAATACGAAGTATGAACTGGCAAGAAATGGGCTGACTTGTTCATTCTATCTATAATAATCCAAATCTAATCATGTTGACGATGCGTACGAGATAAACCCATAATAAAATCCATGTCCTCCACTTCCCATTTCAAAGTGGGGATACTGAACTCCTGAAGCATACCACTAGTCCTTTAGTACTCAACCTTAACGTGATAACAATTCGAACACTTAGCCATGAAGTTTGCAATATATTTCTTCATACCATTCCACCAATATATTTTTCATAAATCACAGTACATCTTAGTGGATCCTTGGTGAATAGAATATCGCACAGCATACGCTTTTTCTAATATTCACTGTCTCAAATCATCCACACTCGAAACGCATAACCTGCCCTGGCAACAAAGCACTTTATCTCCCCTTTGATAGAAAACCTAAAACTTTTGATCCCGAACTGTCTTCAACTCGACCAAATATAGTATCCTTGTCTTTCTTTTCTTTCACTTCATCTACTAATGAAGATTCTAAATCATTCTGAACCCATATACTACCTTTAGCTGAATCAACTAACCGAACACCTAATCTAGAAAGCTAATGAAATTTATGGACTATTCCTTTTATCCTCCTCAACATGCGCAATACTTCCCATAGAAAATCTTCTAAGGGAATCAGCTACTACATTGGCCTTACTCAGGTGATACAACACACTCATATCATAGTCTTTAAACAATTCAAGCCACCTTTTCTAACAAAGATTTAGATTATTCTGAGTGAGCACATACTATAAACTCTTATGATCCGTAAACACATCAACATGAACCCCATAAAGGTAATGCCTCCAAATATTTAAGGCAAAGACAACTCCTTCCAACTCAAAATCATGAGTCAGGTAATTCTTCTTATGAGCTTCTATCTTTCTAGAGGCATAGGCTGTGACCTTACCTTGTTGCATCAATACCCAACCAAGAACAACTCTAGAGGAATTACAATAAACTACAAACCCATCTGAACCCTCTGTAGAGTCAATACTGGAGCGGAAGTGAGCCAAGTCTTCAACTCCTAGAAACTCTTCTCACACGAATCTGACCACTGAAATTTGACTTTCTTATGAGTCAGTCGAGACATGGGAGAAGCAATAAAAGAAAATCCTTCACCAGTTCGTCTGTAGTAATTGCGTAAACCCAATAAACTTCTAATATCTTATGGAGATATAGTCCTAGGCCAATTTCTTACTTCTTTGGTCTTTTGAGGATTAACTCTAGTGCCATCACCTGAAATTATGTGATTGAGGAAAGCTACTGATCTCAATAAGAATTCACAGTTACTAAACTTAGAGAATAATTGGTGATCCTTAAGGGTCTACAATACAATCCTCAAACGGTCTACATAATCACCTTCACTACGAGAATAAACAAAGATGTCGTATTTGAAGACTATGATGAATACGTCAAGTGTTGCTTGAACACCTTGTTCATCAAGTCCATAAAATTTGCAGGAGCATTTGTTGGTCCAAAAAACATGACTAGAAATTTGAAGTGACCATACTGAGTTTTGAAGGTTGTATTTGGAATGTCACATTCCTTGATCTGAGTTGATCATAGTTGGATCTGAGGTCTATCTTAGAGAAATAGTTTGTACCCTAAAGTTGGTTGAACAAGTCATTAATCTTGGGGAGGGGATACTTATTCTTGATTGTGACTTTGTTCAACTAACGGTAGTTGATGCATATTCTGAGAGAATCATCTTTCTTGCACATGAAAAGAACTAGAGCACCTCACGGAGAGACACTACGCCTGATAAAACCCTTATCTAAGAGATTTTTCAATTGATCCTTCAATTCCTTAAGGTTAGTTGGAGCCATTCTATATGGTGAAATTGAAATAGGCTGGGTATCTAGGAGGAGATCTATTCCAAAGTCGATTTCCCTCTCGGGAGGAACTCCAAGAAGATATTTAGGGAACACTTTTGGAAACTTATTGACTATTGAGACTGACTCAATACTCAAAGTTTCAGAACTTGAGTCCTTGGCTTGGATGAGATGGTAAATACAACCCTTGGATATATTCTTTCTTACCTTAAGACAGGAGACAAATCGACCTATAGGCACTGAGGTACTACCCCTTCATTCTATAAAGGGCTCATTAGGGAAATGAAACTGGAAAATTCTATTTCTACAATCAACTGAAGCATGGAAAGAGTGGAGCCAATTCATGCTAAGAATGACATCAAAATTAGTCATCTCTAATTCTACAAGATCTACTGAACTGACTTTCTAAGATACTGTAATCAGGCAATTTTTGTGTACTTGTATAGATGTGATAAAACTACCAACTAGAGTAGACACTGAGAAGGGTTCTGCTAATATTTTGTGACTTACACGGAAATCTACATCTATATAAGGAGTGACAAAAGAAAGTTAAGATATGGGGTTTAATAATGCATAAACATGAAGATGCAAGACTTGTAACGTACCAGTAACCACATCAGGAGAACATAGCTTTCTTGATGGTACTGCTTTCTATTTACTAACCAATTACACAAATTAGAAATTACTTTCCTAAAAGTTAAATTTCTTTTGCACAATAATATTGCAAATAAACAAATAACAAATAATATGGCATGGGGTATCTAGTTATAATAGACATAAAATTGTAATAATTAAGTTGTTTGGGTTATTTGCTGTCTTATTTAAACTCTTCAAAACACTAGCCACTCATAATTGTTTATACTGAGAACTCTACCTCTAAATGTGATGGACAAGAAATATAATGATTCAATATTGGATTTTTTCAAAAATAGCTAAGTTAGAAGTCACGACCCGAGTCGTGGCCCTGGCTGCGACGGCCATTCCGAATCATAAAGGCTCAAGAGACCCCTTAGCATAATATCATAAGCATTTTCATGCAAAATACGGAATATGTAATGAAGTTCAAGATATATTATAACGAAACTCCATCAATAAAGTTAAAACAAAAATGTTAACCAAATCTAGTCTACGAAGCCTCTTCTTAAGAATAACTGTCTAAGGCTTGGACAGGGCCGCAACTGGATCATACACTAAAAAAATGGACGTATGAATAAAACACCTTTTGAAAGATGGATGTTCACCAACTGTAATTATTCGAAAGGACTTACAATTGTGATGGACCATGAGACTGAGCCTCAAAACTTACATTATGAGACAATGTAGCCATTCTAGTACGGTCAATACTTGAAATGTATTGGCATATAGAACAACCCAAAAAAACATATATTTTATACAAAATAAACAAGAGCATTATGAAAATAATTTAACAAAAATAGAAATCAAAATACATAGGAATAATCTAAGCTTCAATCAATCTCGTAAAAGCATGGACTCAACTCTTTTCTTTAATTCTGAGCTAGATGGCATCCCCAACCTTTCTACTACCTATAGACTATATGGGTCCGACTTTAACTGTCACGACCCGAGCCGGGGACCTGGCCGTAACGAGCATCCCAAACAATAGAGGCCCGAGCGCCTTTTTACATCTGGTAATCATATACAATACTCATACAATAGGGGGAAAATGCAGAAATATAAATCATTACATAATCATGGTCATGTTCTAAGTTAAGCATAGCAATTTGAAATAAAATCCATTAACATCTAAACATCATCTATTTCTATCTGCGAAATCTCTAATACATACGAAATAAGCAAACTGTCCGAAACTGGGACAAGGCCCCCAGTGGACCTAAACCAAAGTAAATGACATATAACCGAAATAAAATAGGCCTTCTAGAATAAATAAGGCCCACCAACTGCACACTTCACTTATGGCTGAATAACTCTACGACTTATCAGGACCTCTAGACTGAGCCTCAAACCCTGAAATATAGGGGGTCAATACAGTTGTACTGGTTCGCAAAACAACCCAAAAACAAAATATGCATTTTATATCAACATAGGTGAGAGCATTTCATGAATCAGACATATCATCTTGAAATAGTTGAAAACATATGGGCATAATCTAAAAACTTTTGAAACACATTCCACAAATCATAACTCTACTCTTTATCTTACTTCTGAGCTAGATGGTATACCCTACAACTCTGTAATTCCACGGGCTACATGGAATCCATTCTTAACTTGGCGGCCAATCCCCTAACCCTAGTTTTCCGCAAGGGTTGGAGTCTCTGATTTTCTACTACACCACAAGGCTATCACTAGCGTACAATTTCCCTTTCGGGTATCATAAACCCTTATCGACAAATCACGGTTTCAAGCAATGAGTCGATTAACTCGTGCCTTCTTCTGATAACCATCTAACTCTCTTAAGCCCAATTTTAGATCCTTTAAACCACATCTTGTATGAAAAGTTATTTCTTTGTTAAAATCTTCGGGCACAAAAGTATGGGGTATTGTCATACCCAAACTTGCAAGCCATGTCACATCATATCTACTGCCCTTATTGTATTTCAAAAGATGTATACTGACCACCCAAAAGCTCTACCATTTGAACACAAGTTCATATTTTGAAATAGTTAGAAACCAACCCATTCTCAATACTTATTCTACGGTGGTCACCCTTTTCAATTACTTTAAAGCCATTCTAAGTAGGACTCATAATCATTATAAAATCAAGTGAAGCACTCTTTCATTATTTCATGGAAAATAGTACAGTTCCATAAGAATCTATCAACAAACTCAAGCATTTAGAAATTTGTATAATCAATTCATAACATGTAAAATCGATGAATTTCATAACAAAAGAGGGAATTACATATCCCATGCTCTCATATAAATTTCACAATCTTAATATTTCATGACCATATGAAAATAATTTGAATTCAAAACACCACATCACAATATCCACAATTTCCTCATAAGAATATAGAATCCTCATTGCAAATTCATCAACAACCTTGAAACCAAATCCATGTGAATACATACATACATACATACATACATACATATATATATATATATACACACTTTAAAACTAATTTAAAATCAGTAAATTCATTCCCATAGGGTTTAGGATAGTCCTACGTACCTTGGGTTCCTTAGAAGGGAGAGTGGAATTTGAAACTTGATCTATTTTCTTAAAATCTTGGCTTAAGATTTAGGGTTTTCTGTTCTTGGGGAAAGAGAGGATGATTTCAATTGCAGAGAATATGAATTTGGGGATAAAAGGCTACTTTAGGACTGAAATTCTTTGTTTTAATCGAATTAAAGTGGGTGGAATTGACCCAAATGCCCCTAGAATACATAACTGGAAGCTAAAGGCTGTAGGGGAGCGTGCATCGCACACTATGGAACCCTGAACTAGGGTGTGTACCACATACTCTATCTCATGCTATGCCAAGTATGGACTGGATAATGTGTCATGCGTAAATCACACGCAGCTATTGTTTTGGGCTTCCAAATATGTCATTACGCTTGTCCAAAAATTCTGAAACTTACTCGAGATGTACCCTTGTCACCCTCGATCATGAATCAACTTACAAATCGACTTTCTAATACCGGGAAGGTCAAAAATAAAATCATCAAAGATTAGGAGCTCAAAAAGTGACTAAGTCCTTTTCTTTAACACTTGGAAAAAGGGAATCATTCAAGTTGTTAGCTATCTAAGTATGCCACTAAGCGATAACAAGTCAAGAAAACTATGGGGCATTACATTAACTCTTCGACCAAGCCCCAGATCCAAAATTTTCAAAAGGATTGGAGTCCTTATATCCTATTCTAGTATACCAGTGCCGAGGCAAGTATACATTGACCATCTATATTTCAGGACTGAATCAATTCCCATATTGCAGAACATGGTTTGAGGTTGCTTTACCATATCACTCTCTAAAAGTTCATCTTTTATTCTTTCAAGGTCATTCTATAAAAGGTATCGTCATACCTAGACTTGTTAGTTGTATCATACCATATCATCCCCATAGCTCTTCTTTCAAAACATATATCATTGACCACCATAATAATTCAAATATCACATAAGAATTCTATTTCAAAAATCCATGAGCAGGTTTAGGTAAAACTACATTTTTTAAAGACATCTTTATAACTCGTAAAGGTGGTCATCTTTTCATAATTTCATACTCCTTGAGAAAATAAGACCATTTAAAAATACACGAAATGCCATTTGAATCCACATAAATAAACAATATATAATTTGTTAAACAAATTTTAAAACTTGACCTTTTCATCTTTCAATAAATATTCCACAACACTAGTTAAATGGATAATTTCCATCATAAAAGAGGGTTCATAATTCACACTCCTCAACAATTTTAAAATTCATAACATATGTATATAAATATAATTTTAAAGTTTATGAAAACACCATAGTTAAGCCCATGAGTATAAGGATAGTTCTATATACCTTTTTGATAAACAAAATTTGAGACAACTTGAATCTTAGCCTTGGATTTATGATTTTTAGAGAAAAAACCTAACTTCTTTTCTCTTGAGAGTGGAGAGGAGAATGAGCATTCAAAAATTGACAGCCAATGAGTAAACAATGCTTATAGAGCATGATTTAAGTCCTGCGATAGGGTTTGAGGTGAGGAAAAAAACAAAATCCCCTAAAAAACTAAGAAAATTACATGAATTTCTCAGTTGACGGCTTCAGTTGACAGATCGTCAACTAGTTGACATCTTGTCAACTCTTGTCTTTAATCTTTATCCATCTTTGGTCTTTACTGGTTAAGGTTGACGATTTTAATTGATAGCCCATTAACTAGTTGACAGGCTATCAACTAGTTGACATCTTGTCAACTCCCATCGTCAACTCCTGGTAGATTTTGAGCTTTACTGCCTATGATTGTCATAAATCTTTGGCAGACATACATTCTCAGATAAAATAAGCATAACTTTCTACTTTGATATCAAATTAAGGTGAAATAAGATGCATTAAAAAGAAGACTCAAATATATATCATTTGATATATAGTAGGCCATATAAATCATTATATTTTAGGAGTAATGGTTGTTGGAAGTTGACCCAAGTAGGAACATCTACTAAAACGTAATTAGTAGAACAGTTCTCAACTCAACTTTGAGTTAGGAGATATTTATTACCTCAACACATCTCTAAAGATGTTACCACACTACATAATTGATCATTACACTTATATTTACATATAAATCATTGGGTTTGGGTCTATACACATAGAAATGAAAGTTCTAATGCTATCCCGAAAAAATGGGGTGTTACATTATCTCCTCCTTGGAATCTTTCACCCTCGAATGATGGGTAGGAACTTATTGTAGCTCTAGAAGTATGGAATAAAGGATGCAACTTAACATTAGGTATTCCCCATCAACAAGACATACATAGGCATCAAAAAGATCTTCGTGACAACACCAAGTATATTGTGTAAGCACGAATCACGAGTTAACGAGATGGCATAGAGATGAGCTTGGACATGAGTTCTATAGAACATGGTCATAACAACGTAAGGCATGAACTTATTTTGTGATCATTGGTCCTGATTTATATTGGTTCTTGACATGAAACAATATTTTCACAAATCATAAGAATAGAAGTATTCTCCACCTCAAATGATACGTCTAATGGATCTTAAATTTAGCAACGCTTCTCATCTATGCTTTCATCTATGAATACCATACTTCATCATTTCAATCTGCGAAACATATAACTACAAGAGCCCGAGTCTAACTACATATTTCTACCAAATTGAAACGTAATCCAGAGTTAAAAGGTGTCAACTTAGCTATGGAACCCTATACTCTACACTCCTCCAAGAATTCTACTCCGTCTTATCACTATAATCAAACACCTTTAGGTCTTAATCAATGAGACTATCCACTTAACCCAATGGTTTGTGTATCTACTATTCACAAGATTCAAGACTATCTTTACTATACCCACTTTATGGATCTTTCCACAAAAAATCAACAACTTCAATCACAATAATAAAGATTTTCACCACATCTCTCCTTCCTAACTATTTCATATAACGAAAGCTTATCTCATCTTTCCCTCTTCATCTATAACCTCATCTCAAGTAGTCACATCAAAATTTTCATAATAAAGAACATTTACTCTCTTATCTAAAACATTACTATGCTTCCATAACTACTATCATCCTAACATAAGGAGGGTCATTAAGGGACTAGAGTACAAGAATCAGGAATGGGAATGATTCTGCTTGATTATGACTCCTATTTGTTGTACTACTCAAAGTGAGACCTGTAAAGTAAAGTATTGTACACTAAGCATGAAAAACTTCATGTCACACCCCATTTTTAACCAAAAAAGATTTAATTTTAAAGTTTGAAAGGGTTTTTATTATTGAAGAGACAAAAATGAAGATTTGTTTTGAAAATAGATTATTTTCTTTTAAACTCAGAGTCGCCACTTGGCATAAATCTGGTTTGTCAAGTCACCTTTGAAAATCCCTCTCAAAATGATTTTGACTCTTTTAACTGATCCGCGAACAGAGATTATGGTTAAGGAATTCTATTGACCGAGAGAAAAGTGTTAGGCACCCCTCGATCCCGTGGTTTGACCACGGTCGCTTGGTGGAGCATATCATCTAATTTGACGTTATGAATGTATAAACCATACAAAACACACAAAGACATACAAACAAATAGAAACAAATACAAAAATATAGTTTCCAGTAATATTATTACAACCCAAAATAAAAATACAAAAATATAAATCCTATTCTAACCTACACTAATCCTAAACTACGCTCCAATGCTTTTACCCGATGCCTTGGGCCTTGATCACGAACGTCCTTCGAAGACATTAAACGTTGGGACATTCCCCGGTGAATAAATACATGAAACCTCGGGGCATTCTCAGGGCAAATCAATACACTTAAATCAAGTACGATAAACTAGAAAACATTCGATACACATTCCACATTCAAACGTTCAACAAAAACACTTATTCCTAAAATTTTCCTACCCGAACCTACATTTTTCTATCCATTTCAACATATCATAATTCTTTCACGTTCAATATCATCCGTACATCAAAATTAGTCAATATTCATTCTTTATCAATTCCCAACATCCAAACCCAAATTACGTTTTAAACATACAACTTCCATGAGACAATTATCCATACCTTAACACCAAAACTCATAGCATGATCAATTGTTCGACATCAAACCATCACAAAAACACACAGTTAGAATCAACAAACACACAATCATAGCTAATTCAACAAATTAAGGTAAAAGAGATGAAGAGCAAAGGTAAAGAATTTTACATTTTGTATATCTTTGAGAGAATTATGAAGAGAAATAGAGCTGTCCGAAACCTCCAAGAATACTAAGAAACCTCAACTTTCCAAATCAGTTAAGAAATAGTCCAGAAACATGATAACCCAAATTTTGAGCAGAGTAAAATAGATCTACGAACAGAATCAACGGTCAACCACGAAAGAACACTAAAGTATAGTCTAAACAGGACAAATCCACAAAGAGAAACAGATACCCAAACCAAAAATTCCAAAAAAAGAAATGGTGGAAAACTAACAAAGCCGAAGCTCTGGCTAGCTCAGATGACGGCGAAGTGATCGAATTTTAGGAACCTAGCATTTTTGGCAAAATTCTCCTAAAATTGAGGAAAAACTAAGAGATTTGGGAAGTTTAGGGACTGGGGAATGTGTGATCCAGGAATTGGAGTCGATTCCATCGAAGAGTTTCATCGAAAAACTTGATAAGACGGCCAAAAAGCTTGAAAAACCAGTGGGAAATCCTTTGATGGACTGATCTCACACTTCTTACTCTATCTTCCTCACCATTCTTGTCTATCTCTTCATTTCTATTGCGTATGTATGTTGGCTGTGCAATTTGTGTCTAAAAAGAAAAATAAAGTAGACTCCCCCTTTTGTGTATGAAAGGAATTGTATGTATATGTGATGTGTATGTATTAGAAAAAATGAAAAAAAAATGGCCAACTCCCTATGTGTGTGTACTCGTCATTCTATTAAGGAAAAAAGGAATAAAAAATATGAGCGGGGTATGTGAGGTAGGGGTAAGGTGAGGTAGGGGTCGGGTAGTGATGTGTCAAAATTTGATAGAGTGGGATTGTTAGTTTGCTCAAATCGGGATTATGTGGGAATTTAGGGATAAAATTTATTTGGAGTTGGTTATTATTTTGTCATTTTGTGAAACAAATTATAGAATGGGATTGGGGTGCTGGTAAGGTGAGCTAAAAATGAATAAAATTGAAATTCGGGAGAGACAAGATTAGATGTCTACATCATTCTCCTTTTTGGGTGTAAACACAGTGTTTTCAAACAAAAAAGTAGACAATGAGACCAAATTTTGACCCGACCATTATTCAAAGAAAGAAATAGAAGGAAGAAGGACAACTGAGTTGGAGAATTGAGTGAGGCCTCATCGATGTTTCGGTCCACGTCTCTGTCATTACATCAAAATAAAAATTACAAGTTAAAAACATAAATAAAATTATAAAAGTCCTATCTATGCATCTTCTTTGGACTCTTGACTTGAGTTTCATCACCCTATTCTTCAAGTGGACTCCTGATTTGCAATTTCTTCACCCTATTCTCCAGGTGGACTCCCGACTTACAATTTCTTCAACTTGTTGCTTGGCTTTCCATTTCTTCACCCTGTTTTGCAAGTGAGCTCCTGACTTACTATTTTTCAATCTGTTGACTTTTAATTTCTTCACCTTGTTGCTTGAATTTCAACTTCTTAACTCTGTTGCTTGATTTTTAATTTATCACCCTGTTCTTCAGACGGGCTCCTGACTTGCTATTTCATTACCTTGTTCCTCAGGCAGGCTCCTGACTTTCAATTTCATCACCCTATTCTTCAGTTGGGCTCCTGAATTGCATTTTCATAACCCTGTTCTTCAGGCGGGCTCCTGAAATCAAAATCAAAACTAGAACAAAAGTTATCCCAAACAAATGTTATTATAAAGAGAGATTCCATTTGCCAGAAAAGTAAAGTTCCAAAAATAGGAACTAATTTTTTTCCCTAGTTTAAAATTAGAGAACTTTTGTGACGGTCACGTCATAACTACTTGAAAAATCCGAACAAAGACATGCATCTTCTATGGGTTAATTGGAATGATTTGACTAGAAAGTGCCTTTCTAGAAGTCAAAGAAAATCACTCGACTAGAAAGTACATTTTCTAGGAATAAAGGGGAATGACTCTACTAGGAAGTACCTCATCTAGGAATCAAGGGAAATGACTCGACCAGGAAGTACATCTTCTAGGAATCAAAGGGAATGACTCGACCAGTAAGTACATCTTCTAGGAATCCAGAGGAATGACTCGAATAGGAAGTACATGTTCTAGGAATCAAGGGGAATGACTTGACCAGGAAGTACATCTTCTAGGAATCAAGGGGAATGACTCGACTAAAAGGTACATCTTATAGGAATTAAGAGAAATTACCCTAGTAAAAGGTACGTCTTATAGGAATCAAGGGAAATAACTTGACTAAAAGATAAGTCTTATAGGAATCAATGGAAATGACTCGACTAAAGGGTACATCGTATAGGAATCAAAGGGAATGACTCGACTAGAAGGTACGTCTTCTAGGAGTTGAGAGGAATGACTTGACCAAAAGGTATGCCTTATAGGAATCAAGGAGAATGATTCCACTAAAAGGTACGTCTTCTAAGAGTCAAAGGGAATGACTCGACTAAAAGTTACGTCTTTTAAGAGTCAAGGGGAATGACTAGACTAGAAGGTATGTCTTCTAGGAGTGAAAGTTCAATTTAAGAAGTGTATCCACAATTTAAGAAGTGTATCCCCTAGCAAATGAAAAATGAGATCCCTGGACAATAAAGTGTCTCCGAGGGATATAGAATGATGAATTTTTACCATGATTTAATTATCAAATCTTTCCAGAAACATTGCCTCCTGCATTGGTAAAGGGAGGCATTTCAACCCTTGATATTTATGCTCTGAAGTCCTTGCTTTGAAGGTAATATGTTTCCTGTTTTATCAAAGAAAACTTGTGAGTTTAAAACATGATGGCTGGTTTATGGATTTAGCTTTTGCGGCGATCACACTTGCCTTTATCACATTTAACCTTACTTTTAACCATTAGCATATGTCATTAGGGTACTACTTCATTGACCCTAACTCAGTTTATTAAGAGTGACTCGGAAATAAACACTGTATCTATGCTTTGCCATGTTTCTCAGATAAACTCCTTTGAACCTTGGTATTTCATGAGTTCCTAGACTAGTTTGTTGACAAAACTTTTTGCATGCCTCATTTCGGCTCACAATCATGTCTCTTTTATATGATGGCTTTTTCTTGCTTTGTGCAATTGAAGAAGTTGGTGGCTAGTTTTGAAATCTTTTCTTACTTTTTTTGACATGGACTTTACTCAAATTCAAGAGAAAAGTGACAATGATTTTTTAGATGGATAAATGATTCAGAAAAATAAAATAAAAATAAAGAGAAGAAAGAAAAGACAATGAATGTCCCCATTTGAAACAAAGAAACAAAAAATTTATTTAAAAATGACAATGAACTCTAATGATTATGCCATGCATTTTGGATTAAGCCGCTTGATCTTTCCATCCAAACTTTCTACCAACTATTGTTGAGTTTATGGCATAGAAACTGAGTTATTTCTTGAGGTCAATTGTATTTAAGACCTCATTTGTCTAGTGGAACCTTGAAGGATTTTTGCCAACAAGCCTCTCTCATTTTCTTTTTCTTAGCTCACCATTGCCTTATGGTGTCCGTGAGGGCTTTTCACCAATGAGACTATTATTTTTTTTCATTTCTCTCAACTCACCATTGTCTTGAAGTACCTGTGAGGGTTTTCACTGATAAGACTCTCTCATTTTTATCTCTCTCAACTTACCATCATCTTATAGTGCCCGGGAGGGTTTTCACAAAAAAGGCTTTCTCATTTTTCTTTATCGCTTGATTCCTTATGCTGAGGAACACAAGTAGTTCCCAAATGCATCATCATATCCCTTGCATTCTTAGCCTTAACATCCTCAAGTATTGATCTGAAGGTCTTTCTTTAAATGTAACTTGACTTTTGGATAGGATTAGAAAAAAAGATGGCATGCGGCCCAAACGACACTTGAAGTAGGGTGGGGTTACAGCTTTTGAAATTGACTCAAACAATGAAGTTTAACTGATGCCCCAATTTCTTTTGACTGGAAAATTCTAAATTGTTCATTTAGTTGGATTGAGCCCAAAGTAGGACAGCCTACGTATCTCATTCCCAAGAGATGAGAATCAGGTCACGCGTAGTTCTGACAACTTGTTTTGCTTGATTCTCATTTCTTCTTTTTTTTGGTTGACTCTTTTTCTCTTTGAGACCTTTTCTAACTTTATTTTTCTTGACACTTTTTTTTTCCTTTTTGGACACATTTTTCTATCTTCTTTTTTTGAAACTTTCTGAATCTATTCCTGTGTTTGATACTTTTTTTTTAGTTTAACTGACTCTATCTTGATTCCAATAGAGGTGTATGAAAGAAATAAAACTTAGTCTCAAATGGGGTAAACAAAGGATGACACAATATTTGGATAGCAGAATGAAATACCTTTGTCATATCAATCCTTGAAAATATAAGTGGGAGATAAAGATCATTTGTGACAATTTAACAACACTAATTTTAACTGAGCATGTGCGTCGCTACTTCTTCTGCAAACACCACCTTTGTTTTACACTCCTCCCATCGAATGACTCATGCTTTCGTGGAGCTGATTTTCTTTCTGTTCCTTTTGATATAGGATCACACCTACACTATTTGACCTAATTGAGACATTCCTTTTAATTGATGACCAAGTTATTCTTGTAATTCTAAAAACAATTGCCTTAATTTTCAAAGAAGGCTTCAACTTGTCACCAAATTTCTCAACACTCTACCTATTTTCTCAGATGCTTTTTCTAACTTTAGCCCTCTGATTCGATATTTCATGGTTAAAACTGGACGTTAAGATCTGGCAGAAATTCTACAGACATGTCATATCACTAGAACCAACATAAAATGTATTATGTAAAGAAAACAAAGAAACAACACATATTTAAAACTCAAAGAGAAGAGGGACACTCTATTTTGTCAAAATAAAAGATAGAAAGGTTTGAACATAAATGACAAAAGGACAAAACAAGATAGATCCAGACATACAAACCTGAAATAATTTAGATAACAGAAAAAAAAACTACCAAACATCTATCCTAGTAGGGAGAGGAGTGACTTCCCAATGGCTAAGCTTGACATCTTAACCACTAATTTGTATATCAGCATGACTAAAGTTTTCCTCACTGTTAATGTTCTGCACTATAATTGTTCTATCTTGAATCATCTTTTCAAATCTCGACAATCTTTAATACTATAACCCTAAGCATAAGAATGATATGCACATCGTACATTAGGATCAAAATTTCTTGAACGCAGATTAAGAGTGTGCCCAAGGAAAGGAGTGATCATGCCCTCCAGTACCAAACTCTAAAAGAAACTGGCATATGAATCTACAATTAGTGTGAATATATCTCTCGTCTTCTTCCTCATTTCATTATATGGCTTGGATAAAAAATTTGGCCCAGAAGAGCTTTGGTATATTTATTGAGTTAGAGGATGACTCTGAGGAGTCGGTGTGTTCCATTGTGGGTAATATGGGGTTGAACATGAGGTTGCGCGTTATATACTGGATATGGAGATGGAAGAATAGAGTATAATAGATTTTGAGAGTGATTATGTGGAGCTTGGGCATGAACTTGGGTTTGATCCTGAGAGCGACAACGACGGGGTCTTCTTGACCATGCCTGCAGTCCAACCATAATAGCAGATGTATATTCCTCATTTTCTTCCCTTCAACACTTCCTGAACCCTTTTGAATTGCTTGAGTAGTCACTTTCAATGTTATAAAACTCATAATGCGATCGGTCTTAATTACATCTTCTGTCTCTCCCATTTTGAGAACCTCAATAAATGGCTTGCCTAGTGCAGGTAAAAAGTGTTGATAATATGTTTCATCCAGCACTTGAATAAATACCTCTACTATCTTGCTTTCTTTCATTGGCGGTTTCACCTTAGCAGCTAGTTTACGCCATCTAATCGTATACTACCTGAAACTCTCAATATTTTTCTTCTTCATACTAGTTAGGGATTTTTCTTCAAGGATCAATTCCACCTTATATTGAAATTTTGGCACAAATTCATTGGCTAAATCATCCTAACTATTCCACTTATCAATATCCTGATCAACAAACCATTCCGAAGCTAGGCCTGAGAGAGTCTCACCAAAATAAGCCATGAGTAATTCTTCTTTCCCTCCAGCGCCCCTTCATTGGTCAGAATAATGCCTCAAATGTGTCGCTGATCACCACGCCCATTATATTTCTCAAACTTTGGCATTTTAAATCCAAGAGGGAGATTAACACCTAAAAACATGCACAGATCTTTATACGAGATACTTTTGTACTCCCCAAGTCCTTGGAAATTCTTCATAGCTAGTTCTAAACTTCTCAATTTTCTGGTCATTTCCTCTTGTTCTTCTTTCATAATAGGTTTTTCAGCATTGAGAGAAAATTCAGGCGGATGAGTATAGCCATAAGGACCAGTTGACTTAGATGTGGGCTCGAGAGCACAATGTTGATCACCAAAAATAGTCAATATAGGGTCACTTGTACAGTGAGGAATCATAACCATTAGATTGAAATTAAGAGCAGGAGCTTCAGTAGGGGGTGGCTCCGTAAAATCATGAACAATAGGTAGATTCAAGCATGTTGTAGTTTTGTGTTGAGGAGTGAGGAAATAAATATTCAAAGTATTTGGATAGTGTTACCCCGGAGTAGTCCCTAATGCATGTTGTGGCATGTCAACAAAAATGGAAAATTGTACATGTGACATGGAGGCAAGCTAGAAAGATATTCCAGATTATCAGTGAGAAATGGAGGAGACAGCAACCCATTAGCCCAAGCTCTATGCATTTCTATCATTTTCTGCCTTAATTTTTGAATCTTTTCATTAGCTTATAAATTCTCATTCCCTGAACTCTCTATCTGATTAGTGACCACAACCTTGGTATTCTTGTTGGCCATAATTTTCTTTTTGACTTGATGCAATGTGGAGGACCAGCCAAAATGCCACAAATCAACCATCTTAAATCAACTGAACAACAGATAACAAATGTGTTAGAGTTCAACACTTTTTCAAAACCTCTTTTTCCTTCTTTTCTTTTTTCCTTTTTCTTTTTTTGAAAGATCACCGTACCCTAGAAGGGCGCCTACGTATCTCACCCTTGAAAGAGGAGAATCAAGTATGCATAGTTTGTGAAGTTTGGCCAAAAAATGGACAATCAAACTCTTTTTTTTTCTTTTTTTTTTTTTGAAACTTTGAGAAGAAAAGAAAATAACAAATTGTCAAAAGAATTGATGAAAATCTTTTTGGATTTTTTAGCTTTAAACTTCCCTATACAAAATGAAATCTATGATTATCATAGAAAATCTTTTTGGGTTTTCGATTTTAATTTCATACGAAAATAAAACTTGAAGTTATTAAAGAAAAATCTTTTTGTAGTTTCTTTTAAAGATGTATATGAAACACCTACTCTAATAACGCGTGAAGAAAATCTTTTTGAATTTTTCAGATTCCTATACAAAATGAAACCTATGATTACCAATGAAAATCTTTTTGGGTTTTAGATTTTGAATTTCATACGAAAGTGAAACTTGAAATTATTAAAGGAAAATCTTTTTTGTAGTTTTCTTTTAAAGATGTATAGGAAACACCTACTCTAATAAAGAGAGAAGAAAACCTTTTTGGATTTTTTCATATTCCTATACAAAGAAACCTATGATTACCAAAGAAAATCTTTCATAGTTTTCAATTTTGGATTTCATACAAAAATGAAACTTGAAACTACTAAAGAAAAAAAAAATCTTTTTGTGGTTTTCTTTTAGAGATATATATGACTTCTACTCTAATAAAGAGTGAAGAAAATATTTTTGAAATTTTTAAATAAGATTCCCGAATCCAGAATAGGCTTCCTACGTATCTCACTCCCACGAGAAGAGAATCAGGGGTGTGTAGTTCATCTAGATGGGTCAATTAAAGAGACTAATGGACAACAAGTTGAGGGACATGACCAAAACAGACAATGAAAAACGTCGATAAAGTCCTTTTGAGTCTTTAATTTGACACTTCACATAAAACTGACACCAAAAACTGTGAAAGAAAATCTTTTTGATATTTTCATAATAAGAAATGTACAAAACTTCTATCATTTTTTTTAAATTATCTTTTATAAAAAAACTTCTATTAAGAAAAATCTTTTTTAAAAAAAAAATTCGAGTAGTGAATGCATGCTAAAGGATCAAAAGGAAAATCATTTTGACATTTTTTTTTGTTTTTGACAAATGAGTGCAAAAGGTAAAAAATCTTTTTGAATTTTTTGGATTGTGAAAAAAACAAAATCATAAAGAACTCTAAAAACTACAAAACTCTTTTTTGACTCACTTTTCCTTTTTCTCTCTTTTTTTTCAAACACACCTTCCTTTAATTCTAGCACATGTTTTTCCCAAATCAGTCTGTCAAATGACCCTGTTACCCTCAAAGATGCAACATTTAGCACGTAAGGATGCTTTAGAGGTGAGTATCCTACAAAGGGACACGTGGGTCCCGCTAGGTCTCAATATGATGGAGATAAGCATGACCTAAAGGCTGACCTACGCTGAGGTCCACTAATAAGGCTGTTCAGGGAGCATATGGTCTATAGTAGCTGTGAGAGCTTTCCGCCCACTCCATACACCCAACGACTCCCCCTCCTAAAATAAGGGTGACTCAACTAGTGGTTGTGTACACACGGGTACTTGTTGCAGAAAGAATGTCTCAGGTCAAGCACATGATGCCAGATATAAAGCGGTAATACATAAGATAAAAATTGTAAACAAAGAGCACGTAGGCACTCAAAAATGATAAAACAAATACAAATAACAACACAAATGATGTTTATACATCCATAATGACAAACTAAGCCGATACAACTCCAAAAAATAAGCTCGAATTCTAAAAAATTTCCAGCAGAGTTGCCAAAGCTGTCACACCCTATTTTTAACCAACAAAGATTTACTTTAAAGTTTGAAAGAATTTTTATTATTAAAGTGTCAAAAATGATGATTTCTTTCGAAAATGAATTATTTTCTTTTAAACTCAGAGTCACCACTTGGCATAAATCTGGTGTGCCAAGTCACCTTTGAAAATCCCTTTGACTCCTTTAAACTGATCCGCGAATAGAGATTTCAGTTAAGGAATTCTGCTGACCGAGAGAAAGGTGTTAGGAACCCCTCGATCTCGTGGTTTGACCACGGTCTCTTAGTGAAGCAAATCGGCTAATTTGACATTATGAATTTATAAACCACAGAAAACACACAAAGACATACAAACAAACAAAAACAAATTCAAAGATATAGTGTCCAGTCCAATTATTACAACCCAAAATAAAAATGCAAAAATATAAATCCTATTCTAACCTACACTAATCCTAAACTACGCTCTAATGCTTTTAATGGATGCGTCGGGCCTTGATCACGAACCTCCTTCGAAGACATAATACGTCGGGGCATTCCTCGATGAAAATATGCATGAAACCTCGGGGCATTTCCCGGCCAAATGAATACACTTGAATCAAGTGCGATAAAATAGAAAATATTCAACACACATTTCATATGCAAACATTCAACAAAAACAATTATTCCTAAATTTTTCCTTCCCGAACCCATATTTGCCTATCCGTTTCAACATATCATAATTCTATCACGTTCAATATCATCCGTACATCAAAATTAGTTGATATTCATTGTTTATCAATTCTCAACATCCAACCTCCAAATTACGTTTTAAACATACAACTTCCATGAGACAATTATCCATACCTTAAAACCAAAACTCATATCATGATCAATTATTCGACATCAAACCATCACGAAAACACACAATCATGGCCAATTCAACAAATTAAGGTAAAGCAGATGAAGAGCGAGGGTAACAAATTGGACCTTTTATGTATTTCTGAGAGAGTTATGAAGAGAAATAGAGCTTCATAAAACCTCCAAGAATACCGCAAAACCTCAACTTTCTAAATTAGTTAAGAAACAGTCCAGAAACACGATAACCCAAATTCTGACCCGAGAAAAATATATCTATGAATGGAATTAAAGAACAACCGAGAAAGAATACTAAAGTATATCCCGACTAGAAAAAATTTGCAAAGAGCAACGGATACCGAAACCAAAAATTCCAGAAAAGAAATAGTGGAAAACTAACAAAGTCAAAGCTCCGACTAGCTCAGATGGCGGCGAAGTGACCAGATTCCAGGAACCTAGCATTTCTCAGTGAAATTTCTCCTAAAATCGAGGAAAAATAAGGATATTTAGGGAGTTTAGGGACTAGGGAAGGCGTGTTAGATGAATCAGAGCCAATTTCGATGAATATTTTCACCAAAAAACTTTATTAAAAGGCCGAAAAGCTTGAAAAACCAGCGGGAAATCCTCCGATGGACTGATATCACCCTTATCACTCTATCTCCCTTGCCATTCTTATCTCTCTCTCTCTCTATTTTTATCGTGCTTGTGTGTGTTGGTTGTACGATTTGTGCCTCAAAAGAAAAATGGAGCAGACTCCCCGTTTTGTGTATGAATAGAATTGTATGTATATGTGACGTGTATGTATTAGACAAAAAATGGTCAGATCCCTATGTGTGTGTACTCTTCATTTTGTTTAGGAAAAAGGGAATAAAAAATGTGAGTGGGGGTATGCGGGGTAGGGGTATGGTGGGGTACGGGTAGGGCAGTGATGTGTCAAAATTTTCTAGGGAAGGGTTGTTAGTTTGTTCAAATTGGGATTATGTGGGAATCTAGGAATAAAATTTATTTAGAGTTGGTTATTATTGTCATTTTGTGAAAAAAATTATAGAATGGGATTGAGCTGCGTGGTAAGGTGAGCAAAAAATGAATAAAACTGAACTTCGGGAGGGACAAAATTAGGTATCTACACTTCATAGTAAACACCTAGATCATAATTAGAGGGTCATTAGAGCATAATCATAACCTAGCATAGGTTCTTAGGAATGGGCACCGTAAGAAACATGAGTGTATATATCATGAGTAATATAACATAAAGTCAAGATTCATATATTCAAGGAATAAGACAAGGATTTTCACTTGAAGCTATTGCTCCTCATTCTAAGAACTGAAAATGGTCATTAGTTTGCATAGATAGCATCCCTTTGGGCTAATACATGACATAAAATGAGTTGGTAACATATAGAGAGTATAATTTCTTAGAACTAAGCTTAAACTAAAACATGGGTTTACAGATTATGAGCATCATAGCATAGACCTTGAATACTTGAATGCTTGGATTGTTGATCAATGTTATTTCTTCTAGTTCAAGGGTTGGAGCATGGACATAAGTTGCATAGAGAACTCGGATCTTAGGCATAGGCACAATTTGAATACATAAGACATTGGTAGAATGTCCACTTAAACCAAAGTAAGAGGAATTTGCTAGTATAACAATAGATTTATCATTACTGTTTTCTAAATATCACCACCATGAGAAAATTCAAGATCTATCTCAGTACATCATCTCCCTCTTAGCTCAAAGGTTGTTATCCTAGACTTGCGAACATACCTTTCCATTAAATCTATAAGCATAAGACTCAGAACAAAGGGATATCACTATATAAATGAGTGACAAACTCCCCCTGAGAACTATAATATGAGGACACTGAGTTTTTTTTAGGATATCCCTTCCAGGAATACAAATCTTAATTTTTTTGATAGGATCTATATTCATCGCCCTATAACTTAGAGCCTCACAGTCATACACGCCCACACTCTTTGACGCATAATATTCCATTCTCCACTCCTTAGTATACTTGTATTAAACCTCTAATCACATGACCTCATAACTTAATAAAATTTTAAAATTATACCAAGAGCTCACTTCGTCTATCTATCTTACCTCAACTTGGCTCTAGGGAACGCCATATAACAACTCCCTAGACTTATCCATATTAAGAAATTCAAGAACATGAACTAGGTATAGGTCACTTATACACTTAAATCCTCATCCAACAACATGTTATCTGGGGTTCAACCTATCCTTATAAACCTAACGCTCTTATCCACCTAATGACTTAGCCAAAATTTATCGTTTCAACACTAGTCCTCATATATATATATCATAATTATCAAATAAAATTTTTCATAAGTTATCAACCTAAGCTCTTTCACACATCAAATGAAGTACTAATTTATTCCCATAAATCTCCCATTACTATCCTGGCGATAACATTCTTATCACCACAATCAATATCTAAAGTTCAAGCTTAACATCTATTACGAATCATGAATTGCCAATGAAACATCCCACATATTGTACTAGTCCATCATAATATATGATAAATTGATCAACTAAATTCCTTATTTCACTTAACTACGACCTACAAGAACATCTTCTTCATAACATTACTATTACACTTTAAAATTTACAACACATCTTCTCACCTACTAGACTGGCTTATAATTGCTAGATAAAAAAATCAAGGGACTCTCAGTGTAGTAAGACCACATAATTAGGAAAGGCGATCTTACGTCACATCTTCTCACCCATTAGAATGGCTTACAATTGCTAGATAAAAATTTATTGCTACACTTTAATCTTAACATAATCATAACATAATCTATTGCGGTTTATTAGCACGGTCTCTTTCCTCACATCACATCTACTTATCCAGACATACCTTTAAACTACCTTAAAAATTCTATACATCACTATGTACCTCTTTTCCTAAGATTTCCCCAATTAAAGTCTAAATTGATAAATTATTAGCCAATCTATTCTTTCATTCACAATCTACGATTAATTTTTTACTTCTACAATAACTATCCATCATGAGCTCCTTTCCTATTTCAAATAATTCTAAATCATCATAACTAATCACTTCCTCTACTAAATACCATAAAATCTACAAGTCTTTCTACAACCATAGCCAATCACCATAAGAATATACCACCCCGAACACTCACTTAATGATTACACGAATACAACTATCTTTTTCGCTCAAAAGTTACCCTCACTCTTGCTTCTAAACTTATGAGTTCATGTCACCAACCTTGAGATCATCTTACTATTCATAGGTAATAATACCCCAATTTATACTACCTCTCGGGTGAAAATACTATCCTAATATTTAGATATATATCTTTCCCCTAAAGTGAAACGTCTGCAATAAAGTTTTTGAAAGAGACTGAATACACCACTTAACTCAAGTTGAAATGTACGATTCATGAAGATAGAGATATACACTTGAATTCATACACATTGATGCACTAATGGAATCCTTTCAAGTCCTTGTGTGGTTTTCTAACTTTTTGATGACTCAATCAGAAAGGATACATTATTATAAATCTAAGTTTTTGCACTTTTATCTCCTCGATAATGAGGCATATTCCACAAAATTATAGCAAGGAAAGAATTTGAATAACTTTCATATAGACAACACTATTGCACGATCTAGAGTAGGAAAGGACGAGAAATATTTTCTAAATGCCTCATAGACTCCCTCTTATAAGTGTGGCGAGTTACACATATAAAAGGGACTCTACTCGATATGGCTTCATAGACACTTTGAGATTCTGAACCGTGCTCTAATATCAAGCTTGTCACGATTCGAGCTGTAGCTGTAATGACCCTCCCTGTCATTTGTGAAATTTTCTCATCTTTTCTATTTTAACTCTCCACGTAGTTTATGTACGTGAATTATGACTCACAAGATGACTAATAACAATTTTTTTGAGATATATGAAAGTGATTTAAGTCATTAGTTGGGTTATTAAGTTTGAGAAAGTTAGGTTCAATAATGATCAAGTTTGATTAAGATGACTCTGAATGAGTATTTTAATGATTTCATAAGTTTGGAATATATTTAATTTATTTCTATGAAGTTGTGAATAAATTTTGAGGAATTATTAAAAGTTTTGAATATTAAATAATTAAGTTAACTAAAAGTAATGGGTCAAAACTACAACTATTTTTTTCTCAGATAATTCACGTTATTTGAAGGCAGTAGGTTAACTTTAATCTATAGCAGAAGAAGTTGAAACAAAGGTTGTCGATAATTTGAGGTTAGAGTAGATTCAATTTATTGATACACAGTAGTACAATAGAATATTAAATTAACTATTTGGATGACTCTTTGCTCTCTGTACTTGGAGGCATGAATTGGAATAGAAATCATATATTCTCCACCGTAATGATTATAAGTAATCATTACTTATTAAACAATTCAATTGAAAAAGTCAATCATTGGCTAAAAACGGTTGCAGGCAATTTTTTTGGCATTACGAATGCTATTAGAATTACGGGATTCGTCCTGCTTAGTTTCAGATCCCAAGTTTCTTTTTTGGGAAATTATCGATTACGTACGAGTTATATTTTGTTTACAAATTAGGTTTTAGGCTTAGAATTTTTAGTGTACTAATTTATAAAATAGGTGTCATTAAATTTATACTTTTATGAAGATTATATTTTTTAACAGATTTTAAACGTTTCGAATTTATAAGGAAGGATAAGGTATTTATGGACTAGTGACATTCGAATTCATTGGTTGAGGTAGATTACAATTTAATTGGAGTTTAGATTCGATTTAATTGTGTGTATGCTCCTAAATTGAATGTTTGTTTATTAATATTCGGACATGCTTGAACTTGATGATGTTTGAATTGTTGAGGCATGTATAAATAACTGGAAAACTTAGTCTCGCTTCGTGCGACCATAAAATTTGTTATTAAATATATACTTTAATCTATTATAATATATTTAAATAATCAAAGAACCTTAAATTATGAACCTCAAACGTGAAATATTTTGATTGTATACATTAATATCAAACACATATTCTATCATATTAATATACAAAAAAAATACTTTTTCCTTCCCAAAAGTATAATGTGAATCTTTTCAGTGTTCAGATATTGTAAATTCATGGTCAAGTAAATTCACCTTGTTATCATCGTGTTGTAATATATATATATATATATATATATATATATATATATATATATATTCGATCTTGCTAAAATATGTTTATTTCATGAAATCTAAATAATTGAAAAAAAGCATCAATGATTTACACATAACTATTTAATAACTAATTGTCACATTATATATTGCATATAAAAAACTAGAATGAAAATGAAAGTATGTATAATTATTCATATTTAATGTATACTATTAATTGTAGGGGTAAAATAAGAAAAATTGATTAATTCTATCCTAATTTTGTAAGTGATCAACTAATATGAGACATTTATTTTTAGTAAAACAACAAATTAAAATGTAATAGGAAAAGTATTGTTTATGGGTACTTTTTGTATGTACCATATTCTAAAGAACCCAAAAATCTTCTAATATATATATTTAACTTTTTTACCACTACAATATTATTTTATTTTAAAAAATAGTTTCAATCTACTATGAGATCAAACTTTTTCATTATCCTATAGTTACTTATTTCTTATGCATTTTATATTTTTCTAATCATAATACATCATAAAAAATTTTCTTACTTCTCTTCAACAAAGGAGAAAGACAATTTCATTTCACAATTTTTTTTTTCTTCTACAAATGCAATATGCAAAGAAGCAAATTAAATTTTAATATTAACTAAAAAGTAATTTTTAATAATATTTCAAAAACTAAATAGGCGAATAAACGTGTAACTTCAAATCGAACCATCTAAATTAGTGAAAGGTTGACAATTATAGAGAGATAACATAAACTTATACATAAATTTTTGCAGGTTATAAACATGAAAGGTTACACTGACATTTATGATTAAAGGTGAAAGTTAAGAGTTTTAGTGAAAGATTGTCAATTATTTATCGAGAGAAGTATTATAAATTTATACATCAATTTTGGAGGTTATAAACATGAAAGGTTACATTGATAATTATGAGTATCATTAAAAACAAAACTAATAAAGATAATTAAAGGTAAAAATTAAGAGTTTTAGTGAAAGGTTGTCAATTATTTATAGAGAGAAGTGTTATAAATTTATACATCAATTTTGAAGGTTATAAACATGAAAGGTTACATTGACAATTATGAGTATCATTAAGAACAAAACTAACAGAGATAATTAAAGGTGAAAGTTAAGCGCTTTAGTGAAAGGTTGTCAATTATTTATAGAAAGAAGTATCATAAGCTTGTACAACAATTTTGAAGGTTATAAACATAAAAGGTTATGTTGACAATTATGAGTATCATTAAGAACAAAACTAAGAGAAAAGAAATTGAAAAGGATAGAGTAACGGCTACAGTAAAATGAAAAGGTCATCATAACGTATAAGAAACAATAGTGACAATTTAGTATTTTTATTTTTTAAAAGAATGTATGTATATATATATATATATATATATATATATATATATATTCAAAATCTAAATATACCATACTATAAACAAATTCTAATAAAACTACATGAAATATCTCTTTCTTTGACCTTTTTTCTCGTTTTCTCTATTTTTAAATTTTCAAATGTAATAGAGTGTTATATTTTTCATGAATCAAAATATCTCAAAATTATACATTAATTTTTGGAGGTTGTAAACATGAGAGATTAAGTTGAAAATTTCGAAATCATTAAAAAAATAAAATCACTCAATAAAGATACCATTTAAAGGGGAAAGTTATGAACTTTATCAAATTCATGTGCATGCTTTTAGATTATGGAACCTTTAGTTATTTCTACTTCAAAATACAAAAGCACTGAAATCTAAATTAAATCCTCATCAACAAAAAATATATTATCTTTGTTCTCCTTTGAATGTCACTATTCTTAAACTAAAATAAGTCCATTTTTATAAAAGTAGCTCAGTAGCTCTTTAAAAAATGTGAAAGTAGAACTTTTAAAACTATAGATTTCATAAAATAATAAATAAAATAATTGGCGGTAGTAAATATTGATTTTGTCTTACTTGGGTCGCCCAAAATTAATTAGATATTGATATGTTAGTGGCTAGAACGATGAGGATGAAAGAATTGAAAAAAATAAGAACGTCATTAATAGAGAGAAAAAATTAAATAAAAAAGTGAACCATATTTGAAAGGAGTTTCCTAACAGCGCGAACCTACAGAGCCAGTTCGAAAAAGAAACATCTGTTTAAAGTTAAATGAATATGGAAATAACTCCAGCAATACATTCAAATTTCTTGCAATATTGCGACAAAATATAAGGATTCATTTATCCTTGATCTCAATACCAAATGAGCTTTTGTGTAAGACCCCGCAAAATCTTAAGATTAATTCAGTCTTTTAAAGCTTGTTAAGGGGCCCCAGACTTAGAAAATTTTAATTAAGTATTCATACTTAGAGTTATTTTAGCCATCATAAGTTGTCAATTTTATTTCACTACCCTTATGACCTTAAAATATAAATTTTTAGATTGTTCATGATCAGGAATGTCAGTAGGTCACTTCAGGTGAGTTTCGGATTTTTCAGACCTCGTTTGAACCATGTTTGGAAATCCAAAACAGTGTATCGGCGCGATCTCGACGCGCCGCATCGTCCATCGCGTCGATCAATATTTTTGTTAGCTCCCAATGCTAATTTCCAGTGAACCGACGCGGCACGTTGTCCATCGTGTCGATCCTATTAACGCGGCGCGTCGTCCTGCGCGTCGCTAGGCCAGTTTTCAGTCATTAAAAAATCGCGTCCTCATTGGTATGTGGGTCATTTTCTCACATCTATCATCCCCCAAAATACGAGATTTAACCACTTTAGAGGCAAAATCCATTCACTATTCTCAAAATTACTCAACAACAAACCCTAGGGCTTCAAATTCAAGATTCAAATACTAAGGATTTCACCATCAATCTTCAAGAATCAAGCATTAAGGTATGTGAAGTGTTCATCCAAGGGTTCCTTCCACCCTTCAAGTTCAAGAAACTCTTTTAAACCTCAAGTAGATTGATTACATGATTTCCATGATTGGACTTAAAGTGTATTCATGATTGTAATGTTAATTGAGTTTCTAATTTATGATTTATTACAAGTTTCATGTAGAATTGATTATCATGTGTGTAGTATCATGTAAATTCATGTTAAATCCCTTGAATTTGAGAATTGAAGTTATAATGCCTACATGTTATTTAGTATCATGTGTATAGTTTGTGTTCCCCAAGTGTTTGATAAATTGCTCATGTGAACAAAAAGGGGAAAATCATGTCAGGCTAGCTTATGTGCAAGCTATATCTTACAAGTGTTTGATAAAATGCCTCTATGAATGAGTTATGAACAAGTGCACATGGTTATGCTTTCCAAGTTTATGCTATAATTTACTTTTCATGCTATCGAGTCCTGGGGTATTTAATACCCAAAAATCTAGTTGTTTACCTAGAGCTACAATAGTTACAGAACAATCTTAGTAGTGTCACGAACAGTAATACTCTGTAATCAGTCATAGTTTTAGTTCAGTATTCAGTTCAGACCTCAGTAAACTCAATCAGTTAACAAAACTCAGTAGTATTCAGTGAGTTAACAGAATTCAGAAGTACTCCACCAGTTAGCAGAATTCAGTGAACTTAGTACAGTTCAGTTAAACAGAATGATCAGTAACAGTTCAGTCAAGCCTAGTACAGTCTAGAAATTAGTACAGTGTCTATTCAGTTGGGAGTAGAATTCAGCATCGAGCGAACGCAGGGATGGGGGTGTTTCTGCCAGCAGAGGATTTGACCCTTAGTAGCACTTCCTACATAGAAAACATAGGTTGAGATATCTTCCTGCTAGACTAGGGTTGATACCTCTCATATGAGTTTTCCTACCAGCAACGGTTGACGAAAGAGCTTCCTATCAGAGAGGGTTGACTCACGTCTTGTCTTTACCTGTGGCGCGATACTGACACCCTTCCAACTGAGATTACAGGTTGGATCCCAATCTATTCAAAAAGGGGCATGATGGTTAGATGATTACCTCTCACAGTTTTAGTTTCAATCTCAGTATAGAACTCAGTTCAGTTCTACATTCTCAGGACTATCAGACAGAGTCACCCAACTCAGTATAGAACCTAGTTTAGTTCTATAAAGTCAGGACTATCAGAAACAGTCATCCAGTTATCAATCAGGACTGTCAAAAATAGTCACTCAGCTATCAATATTACAGTATCAGTAAACTCAGATGTCAGCAAATAAGTACTCAGAACTCAGTAACCAGTGTTAACATAATCTCAGTTACAGTTTATGTATTTATGCATATACTCTCATTCAGTTATGTTCATATTACCCAGTCAGTTATTGTTCATGCATCTGAACCCATGCATATCAGCCTACCTCACTTAGCATATCAGTAGATTCAAAGTACTGATGAATACTTTTATTTTGTGCTATGATGTTTTATATCATAGGTTCAGACGTACGGGCTCCTGACTGTACTTAGCAGCCTGGATATTTCAGCAGCAGATTTAGTGGTGAGTCCTCATAGTTTTGAGGACATGATTATTAATTTAGTATTTTAGTTTATCAGTAGTTCAGTAGTCGGAGTTAGTTGGGAGCTTGTCCCATCAACTCCACATTCAGACAGTTAGAGGCTTTCAAACAAGAGTATTAAGACAAATATTTAAGTATTCAGTTTTGTTTTCAGTATTCAGTATTGGTTTTCAATGATAAACCTTATGGCGTTTATAGCCTAACTTATATATTTATTTTAGATATATTGTAATTATAGTGTTATTGTTATTCAGTGCTCACAGTAAGTACCAATCAAGGGTTAGCTTGTGGTCCTTCCATATTATGAGCATCGTGTAGCGTCTGAAGTGCAAACTCGTGGCATTACAAACTTGGTATCAAATTCTAAGATACAACAAAGTCCTAGGAAGTCTGAAAGCCGCATCTAGTAGATCTTGTGTATGGGTGTGTAGCGCGCCACACTAATGGACAGAAGGCTACGAGATATCTTATGAAAAGTTTTCTTTCTTTCAGTATTCATATCGTGCAAGTGAGCATGAGCTCAATGTTAAAATCTCAGTCTAATTCAAGTTTCCCTTCCGTTAAAGAACATGACTCTAAAAAGGACTAAGGGAAGAGGAATGGGAGACCAGCCATCACATCAGCCCATCCAGCCAGGTCTTCTGGACGAGCACGTCTCCTGTGCAAAATTCAGAACAACTTTCACTACTTTGGCTCATTCTGTGGCAGCCCAAAATAAATGTCTAGCTGCCGTTTTGACAAACCTAGTGGTCAATACTACTGCAGCCAGGATTTAAGACTTCTCCCGAATGAACCCTCCTTATTTTACTGGGTCTAGGTCAGATGAGGACCCACATAAATTTCTTGATCAGGTGCAGAAGGTTATAGATATTATGGGGGTGATTGCTAGTGAAAGTGTTGAGTTAGCCGCATATCAGTTACAGGATATGGCTCACTCATGGTCAAGTAGTGAAAGGTAGAAAGGGCTGCAGATATAGGGCCCATAGAATAGGAGAAGTTTGCTATTACTTTTCTGGATAGGTTCTTCCCACTGGAGTTGAGAGAGGCCAAGATGCTAGAATTTATTAATTTAAAGTAGGGTAATATAGTAGTACAAGAGTATTCTCTCAAGTTTAATCAGTTAGCCAGATACGCTCCTCATGTTGTAGCAAATAGGAGATCTAAGATGAGTAAGTTTATGTCAGGTGTGTCTAGCAGTGTGGTCAAAGAGTGTAGGACCACAATATTAATTAAGGATATGGACATATCCAGGCTCATGATCCATGCTCAGCAGATAGAAGAGGCTAAGAATAAAGAGAAGGAGAGGGAGAACAAGAGAGCTAGAACAGGTAGCTTTAACTTAGCTTAGCCTAAGTCAGAGGGTGGAAATCATTCTCAGTTCTGCCCAAAATCTTCAGTTCTAAATCCATCCTCAGCCAGTGCTCTAGTTTTAAAATTTAGAGATGGCAATATAGATAGGGCATCAATCCCAAAACCCCAGGGTAGTGTTAGCAGTGCCTGAACAAATCTTCTCTTCCAGAAGTGTGGAAGAAACTATCAGGGTGTCTGCAGAGCTAGAATGATGTATGTTTACGATGTGTCAAGCCAGGACACAGAGTCAGATAGTGTCCTCAGCTGGGTTTGCAGAGTTAGCATAATCACCCCCCAGCTCAGTCTGAACGCCCAAATCAGCAGGTTGCTGCTTCCAGTGCCACCAGTGGGCAACGCCCGAATAGACTCGACACACTTTAGTCCCGACAAGATCAGGAAAGTTCTCCTAATGTTGTCACTGGTACGTTATAATTTTATTATTTACATGTTTATACTTTGATAGATCCAGGAGCTTCTTTGTCTTTTGTAACTCTTTGTATAGCTATTGACTTCGGAGTCAGTTCCAAAATTCTAGCAGAGCCTTTCTCAGTCTCTACCCTAATGGGTAAATCTATCATAGCCCGGCGAGTATACAAAAGTTGTCCGATTATGGTGTCTTGGAAAGTCACTTTAGCAGACTTAGTAGAATCAGAGATGACAGATTTTGATGTCATTCTCATCATGGATTGGATTCATTCATGCTATGCCTCAATTGACTGTAGAAACTAAATTTTTCAATTTCAATTCCCTAATGAACTTGTCCTAGAGTGGAGGGGTAGTACTCCAGCACTTCGGGGTCAGCTTTTTCTTACCTAAGGGAGAGAAAAATGATATCTAAGGGATATGTCTATCATTTTGTACAATTCAAAGACTCCAGTTCAGAGACTCCTAGTCTTGAGTCTGTTTCAGTAGCATGTGAGTTTCCAAATATTTTTCCCGAACATCTTCCCAGAGTTCCTGCCGAGAGGGAAATTAACTTTAGAAAAGACCTTCTTCCAGATACTCAGCCCATATCAATTTCGCCATACATAATGGCTCCAGAAGAACTTAAAGAATTAAAAGAATAGTTGAAGGATCTCCTAGATAAGGGATTCATCAAACTCAGTGTATCCCCGCGGGGTGTACCAGTTCTATTCGTGCGTAAGAAAGATAGTTCTCTTAAAATGTGTATTGACTATCGTTAACTAAATAAAGTCACAGTAAAAAACAAGTATCTACTTCTCAAGATCGGTGACTTGTTTGACCAACTTCAGGGTACCAGTTATTTTTCTAAGATAGACCTCAGATCAGGCTATCATCAGCTCAGAGTCAGAGAATATGACATTCCAAAAATAGCTTTTAGAACTCGGTATGGTCACTTCAAATTCTTAGTCATGTCATTTATTCTTACCAATTCCCTAGCCATTTTTATGAAATTAATGAACCATGAATTCAAGCAGTACTTGGACATGTTGGTCATAATCTTCATAGATGACATCCTTGTCGACACCCTCAGTGAGTATAATCATGCAAACCACCTCAGAATAGTATTGCAGACTCTCAGAGCCCATCAGTTATTCGTCAAATTCAATAAGCGTGAATTTTCGGTGATGGCATTAGAGTTGATCCTCAAAAGACCGAAGCAGTGAGAAACTAGCCCAGGCCCATTTCTCTGACAGATATTAGGAGTTTTTTGGTATTGGCCGGCTGTTAACAATGATTTGTTAAAGGATTTTTGTCTATTGCATCCCCTATGTCTAGATTGACTCAGTAGAAAGTCAAATTTCAATAGTCAAATTCTTGTGAGAAGAGCTTTCAGGAGTTAAAGACTCGACTCACAACAGCCCCAGTTTTGACTCTACCAGATGGTTCAAAAGAATTTGTGGTATATTGTGATGTCTCCAGAGTTGGTTTGGGGTGTGTTTTAATGCATAAATATAAGGGCATAGCCTATGCCTCTAGACAGCTTAAGCCCCATGAAAAGAACTACCCCACTCACGATCTTGAGTTAGCAGCTGTGGCATTTGCCTTAAAGATTTAGAGGCACTATTTGTATGGGGTACATGTTGATGTGTTCACTTACCATAAGAGCCTGCAGTATGTAATCTCTCAGAAAGACCTAAACCTCCGTTAGAGAAGATGGTTGAAGTTGTTGAAAGACTACGACATGAGTGTTCTTTATAATCCTGGAAAGGCCAACGTAGTGGCTGATGCTCTCAGTAGGATGTCTATGGTTAGTATTGGTCATGTTGAGAATAGTAAGAAGAAGTTATCTCAATAAGTTCATCATCTTGCCCGACTAGGAGTCCACTTAGTCGATTCAACAGAAGGTAGTGTATGGGTCCAGAGTAGTCCAGAATCATCTCTAGTTTCCGAGGTGAAGGAGAAGCAGGATAGAGATTCCAGTCTAGTTAAGTTGAATGAATCAGTCAAAGATCAGAAGATAAAGGTTTTCTCCCAATGGGTAGATGGTACGTTGCATTGCCAGGGTCAGCTATGTGTGCCAGGCGTAGATGACTTAAGGCAATAAAGTCTTGCATAAATGCATAGTGCACATTACTCTATTCATCCAGGGGCCATAAAATATACCTCGATTTATGAGAGATCTATTGGTAGAGTGGGATTAAGAGAGATATTGTAGAGTTTGTAGCTAAGTGCTTGATATATTAGTAGGTTAAGATTGAATATCAGAAGCCTAGTGGGTCCATAAAGGAGTTCATTATTCCCACATAGAAATGGGAAGAAGTAAATATGGACTTTATGATGGATTTGTCTCGTACTCGTCGTCAGCATGATTCAATTTGGGTCATTGTGGACAGGATGACCAAATTAGCTCATTTCTTACCAGTCCATACCTCTCATTCAGCTGAGGATTACGCCAAACTCTATATCAGAGAGTTATTGAGGTTACACGAAGTTCCATTATCTATCATCTCAGATAGAGGTGCACAGTTTACCTCTTATTTCTGGAAATCCTTCCAAATAGGTCTTGGTACCCAAGTTCACCTCAGTACAGCCTTCCCCTCTCAGACAGATGGTTAAGCAGATACGACCATCCAAACTTTAGAAGATATGCTAAGAATGTGTGTCATTGACTTTAAGGTAATTGGAATGACCAGTTTTGTTTGATTGAGTTTGCATAAAACAATAGTTATCATTCCATCTTTCATATGGCTCCGTTTGAGGTGCTTTATGGGAGGAGATATAGATCTTCCATTGGTTGGTTTGGAGTGGGTGAGGCTGCAGTGGTAAGGCCCGACTTGGTATTTGATACCTTAGAAAAAGTTTAGTTGATCAGAAAAAGGCTTAAGACAGCTCAAAGCCGATAGAAATTGTATGTCGATGTGCGCAAAAAGGATTTTGAGTTTCAGATTGGTGACTATGTGTATTTGAAAATATCTCGTATGATAGGAGTGAAGAGATTTGGCAAGAAGGGAAAGCTCAGTCCCCGATATGTCAGTCCTTTTCGAATTCTCAACCATTTTGAAAAGGTAGCTTACGAGCTTGAGTTGCCTTCAGACTTAGCCTCAGTGTATCCAGTGTTCCATGTCTCCTTGCTAAAAAAACGCATAGGTTACCCAGGAGCCGTAGCCCCCATAGAGGGCGTAGATGTTTAGAACAGTCTCTCTTATGAAGAGATCCCAGTCGAAATCCTTGATTATCAGATTTGCAGACTGAGGAACAAAGAAATTCCTTTAGTCAAAGTTCTTTGACGGAATCAGTCTGTTGAAGGAGCTACTTGGGAAACAGAAGCAGATATGCCAACCAAGTATCCTCACCTCTTATACGCAAAGTCATACTCACCTCAAGGCAACAGTTTCCCTAAATTTACTCAATCTCATGTTGAGATGTAGTTACCAATGTGGTATCAATTAATGTTGCATACTCAGTCATGCATTTATGAATCAGTTAAGTCATGTACTTATGCATCAAATGTACATGTTCAGTATAAAAACTCAGCTTATCAGTAATATCTATTAATAAATGATGCATCATTTATGCATGTTCAGTATGATAATTCAGTATATCAGTAGTCTCAGTAATAAAATCATGCTTCAGTTGTGCATGTCCAGTATGTACTTTCAGTCTATCAGTTCTCCTATCTTAGTCAGTCTTATTCGAGGACGAATATTTCCAACGGATAGATATTGTAAGACCCCATAAAATTCTAAGCTTAATTCAGTCTTTTAAAGCCTGTTAAGGGGTCCCAGACTTAGAAAATTTTAGCTAAGTATTCATACTTAGAGTTATTTTAGCCTTCGTAAGTTGTCAATCTTATTTCAAGGCCTTTATGACCTTAAAATATCAATTTTTAGATTAATTCATGATCAGGAATGCCAGTAGGTCACTTCAGGTAAGTTTCGAATTTTTTAAACCTCGTTTGAACCATATTTGGGAATCCAAAATAGTGTATCGATGGGATCTCAACGGGCCGCGTCGTCCATCCCGTCGATCAATATTTTCCTTAGTTCCCAGTGGCAATTTCCAGTGAACTGACGCAGACTCTACGTGGCCCATTATCCATCGTGTTGATCCCATCGACGTGGCACGTTAACTTGTGCGTCGCTAGGCCAGTTTTCAGTCATTAAAAAGTCGCATCCTCAGGGGTATTTGGATCATTTTTTCACATCTATCATCCCCCAAAACATGAGATTTAGCCACTTTAGAGGCAAAATTCATTCACTAATCTCAAATTTACTCAAGAACAAACCCTAGGGCTTCCAATTCAGGATTCAAATCCCAAGGATTTCACTATCAATCTTCAAGAATTCAAGCATTAAAGTATGTGAAGTGTTTATGGACTAAAAATACAGATTTTACTTAGATTTTCAGAATTTGATTTCAGAAAGATGCATGTTCAAAATAGATTAAAAGTGGACTTAAGAGTTGTTAGATGGTTACCCAAAGACACGAGCCATAAAAACTCATTTCCCGAAATTGTGTTTTGCCGATACGGGTTATTGTGTTACCGGCAAGGGAAATTGTACGCTGGCGATGATCCTGTGGCATAGTAGATAAGCAGATACTCCAACCCTTGCGGTAAACTTGGGTTGAGGGTGTAGACACGTGATTTTGACCCTCCCCGAGTTTAAAATATATATTTTTCGATATTAAATATTTATATTTGTTCTAATATAATTTAAATTTTTATTTTTATTTTAATAAATTTTTAGTTAAAAATAAATAAATTTTATTTTTTGAGATGTTTTATTTTATTCTATTTAAAAAATTAAAAAATATATATTAAATATATATATATATATATATTAATTTTAAACAAATAAATTAGTAGTTTTACTACTCTCTTAATTTTATTTATTTTTAACTATTTCTAAACTTTTATTATATTTTCTTAAATATAAAAATTAATTAATTATTATTATATATTATTATGATTTTATTAATTTATGTATTTATTTATTTTTATTTTTTTATTATTATTATCTTCTAAAAAAAATATTTTTCAAATTCAAAAATCTTATCTAGTAAAAACTATTCCCCCAAATATTTTTCCCCCCAACAATCCCCTATTTAAAGGACTCTTCACCCAACTACTTAAAAAAAAAATATCAGAAACTATTCTATCAGATACGGTGTCAAAAATACTATCAACACTTTGACTAAAAACAACAGAATACAGAGAACACAAAAAAAAAAATATCATAAACAAAGATATAAAAAGGAAAAAACATTGAATCAAAATTTCGTATCTTCGTTTGAGTTTTAGTTCCGGTGAAGATTTCTTGTTTCATCACATGTTTTTTTTTTAATCATGAATTATTTGTTTTTTGTAAATTTTATGATGAATAAGTATGACTAAAAATGTTAAGCATCATTCGATATGTATGATTGATTGATCACATAAATTTTTTGTTATTATTATGATATCAAATTACTGAATATTATATATTTATATTGTGTTGAATATAAAAATACTGTATAAACAATATTGTCTGATTTAAAAATTAAAATAAAAGAAAACAGTAAAAAAAATGAATATTATTACAATTCCACACACCATATTGTGATTCATTGCACACACTATCAATAACAATATCACCCATTGCATACACATTCATATTCATATACGACAACACATACTCACACTGATATACATAAAAAAAATTAGAAGAGAAGTGAGATAGAAATGGGGACAGACAAGAAAAATATATAGAAATCGAGAGATAGAGAGAGAGGATGGAAAGAGTGAACGAAATAGGGGATTTCTTTTCTGGCGACATGTTCGTCGGAATCGCTATTTTTTTCGGCGACTAAATATCTCAAAACCATCAAATTCTGGCCGGAGCACCGCTTTACACACCGGCATCACCTTCCCTCCCTATCCCTCACGTCAACGCATCCCTTGCCGAAAAACCGTCCAACTACCATCATCGGCGAAGTCAAATCAACGCTGCTCCCTTCTCCCCTTTCCCGTCATTACTCCAAAATCATCCACGACGCTGTCGATCCCTTCTCTGGCCAATCCTTACCGAATCCGTGCCACCAACGTCAGTAACCAGATTAGTATCAGATCTAGCCATATCTTTTTTTTTCTCTAGCATGGGTTTTATTTTATTTTGTTTTCTATAGTTTTGATTGATAATAGAAAGTTTGAAGTAGTATTTTGCAAAAATAAATTTAACTTGGAAGATGAATAAATCATGGCTAAGAACTATTTGTGATATTGAAGTAATATATATTACTATAATGTCTTATTATTAGTATTTACTTTTTTGTCTTTTTATGATTAAGATGCATTAATTCATGATACGTTTTTTTATGCATTATTAAATTATTTTAAATTAATCATTAGATAACATTTTTTAACCATTGAAATAAATTTATTTAGGAATATTATTTTCATTATTATTTATTATTATTTTGTTCGTTGTTATTAATAAATTTTGATTTCTTTTTGTTTTGTTAAATTAATTAATAACTTTAAATCAATTTTACTCAAATTTATTATTAAAGTTAAGTAACACTTTGGGTAGACAAAGACTTTTTAAAAAAAAAATGCTAGATAATGTTAGGTACATTTTAAAATATTCGTTTCAATTAAGAATGCGGCATACGCATCTTTCTGGAACATTTTCAAGGATGCAGTAATGCACCTTGTCAAGTATTTTTCTAAAAAATTAACTTTCATTGATTTATTTTAATAAAACAAATTTTTGGTATCAATAAAAATGAGCGAAATAGGTCTTAACATAATTTAACAAATAATTTCAGTCAAGATAAGTGAATAAAAGCGACCGTGCTAGAATCACGGGACTCGAAGAATGCCTAATACCTTCCCTTCGGTCAACAGAATTCCTTACCCGGTCTTCTGTTTTCGCAGACCATAATAAAGAGTCATTTTCTTTTGAATAGGGATTCAAAAAAGGTGACTTGGAACACCAAAACTCAATTCCAAGTGGCGACTCTGTAAATAAAACAATCCTTATTCAATACTGTCACTTTAATTGGAAAAACCCTTCGAACTCGACTCCCTTTGGGCGGAAAAAGGGGTGTGACATCTCTGGCGACTCTGCTAGGGATTAATAAGAATTCGAGCTTTTTATATATTGATTTATACTTGCTTTAATTACTATTGATATTGTGTTTGTTGGTCTTATGTGCTACTTGTCGCTTATTTACCGCTTTAATATTGATTGAACTGTATTATATATTGTCTTCTCTCGCGTACCTCCTCTGAGTCTCTGAAATAGGATAGAGGGAATGCAGCATATGCCTCTTACCTTCTTTTTGAGATAAGCGGAGTGTCAAGGCACCTGGTGAAGGATATAGTCACACATGTTAGGCGGAGTTCGGATCGACAACGAAAGCGGTGTTGCCTGCTACCGACCAAGTTGTCCCTCCCCGGCTCGAGTGTCCGCTCGGGTAAGCCAGTCTAGACACCTATCCCTATTAGGTTTAAACTTAGAAAAACTGAAATCTCAGAATTTGGTTATCCCTATTAGGTGTCGCTTTATTTGCATCATATGCATTTGACTTAGCGGGAATCGGCATAGGGGTCGGGTCTGTCTAGGACAGGTGACCTACTTTACAAAGACCAACATGTGCATCCTACGTGCTCTTTGACATTTGTTTGGAAGGCTATTTGTTTGTTGACCGGTTTTAGCCAACTTTAAAATGCAGGAGATTAATTTATCCTCACATTTAGTGAATCATTATTATTATTATTATTATTATTATTATTATTATTCAAAGAAAATTTTATTTTTAAAAGAAAGAAAAAAAATTTAGTAATATAGTTTTACGGTCTTTATGAACTACAAGGGTCTGATTCTCACATCTTAGTGAGATACGGAGGAAGTCTTTTCCAGGGTACGACTCTATCTTTTAAAAAATTATTCATAGATTTATTGGGAAATATTTTGAAAATATGATTACTTTCATAATTATTTTTCTAATTTTCAAGTCCAATTTTTATATTTCTTAATAGCCCTGAATCTTTAGGGATCATGAGGCTAAGATTTTACCAAAAAAAAAAAAAAAAAA
>NC_061119.1:212081514-212182215 GCF_002878395.1 Capsicum annuum
GAATCTTTAGGGATCATGAGGCTAAGTTTTTACAAAATAAATAAAATTATATATAAATCTTAACAGCCCTGGATCTTTAAATATCATAAGGCTAAGTTTTTAAATATATATAAATCTTAATAGCCCTGAACCTTTAGGGGTCTTGAGGCTAAATTTTGTACGACATATATTTCAAGAACTACGCACACCTGATTCTCATTTTATTGAGATACGTAGGCAGTCCTTAATGGATTCGGTGATCTTTTAAAAAATGATTGTCTTTCCTTTTAAACTAAAAATACAAAAAGAGTTTTTTTCAAAAACGAAAAAATATTGTTTAATAAATAAATAAATAAATTTCTCATTATTCAAAAAAAAAAGGTATATATCTTCGTATCTCCAATTTTCGAGAAGTACGCACACTTGATTCTCATCTTAGTGAGATACGTAGGCAACCCTTCTAGGGTTCGGTGATCTGTTAAAAAAAAGGATAAAAGAAAAAGATTTTTTGAAAAAATTACATTCCGACGCCTTTGTTATTTCTTATACAGTTAGTTTAAGGTGGTTGGTTTGTGGTATTTTGGCTGGTCTTCCACATCACACCAAAACTAAAGAATGTTTAACTTTGTCCAACAAGGATATAGAAAGTGACTTCATGGATCACACAAAGAGTCAAGAAAATGAGAGTTTAAAGGAAGAGAATTTGAGACTAAGACAACAAGTGATGGAAATGTATCGAGCTTGGACCAGTGGGCATCCTCCTCCTCCGTTCCCCACTATTAAAGAGTGGGGCATGTCTTCAAGTGTCGACCTTCTTCAAAACTTTGAGATATCGAAATTTAAGGAACATAATGGACATGAGGATTCCGTGAAGCATTTGGGACAAACTGCAATCGATCAAGAGAAATTGAAAAAGAAAAGAAGAAAGAAAACGCATTTATTGTCATCCCAGGGCCAAAAAAAAGTTTGAGAAGTCCAACCCACCAATACTGTCAACCTCAATCCCGAGCTTACATATTAGATCCACACAACCAGATACAACAAGGTTCCTTTCTCCAAAATCCAAGAAATCCCATTCCACTTCCTTAATATCCTTTGACCAATGCACAGTCGTATGCTCATCCATCTTCCTATCCATAATGGCGTGTCCCGGTTCCTCAACGTCATCCTCGACCCTCACAAATTTATCAAGAAAACTCTAAATTCAAGTTTCATCCGAGGTCAGAGTTTGCGATGAGGAGGAAGGCAAAGGATACTCTCACGCCAATTGGGGAGTCCTATACCAGTTTGTTCCATACATTAAGGAAATAGGGCATGATTACTCCCATCCCTGGGTATATTCTCGATCAAAATTCAAAATATTTTGATCCTAATGTACGATGTGCTTATCATTCTAATATGCAAGGTCACAGAAATGAAGATTGTCGTATTTTGAAAAGAGAAATAGAGAAAATGATTCAAGAAAAATTGATTGTGGTGCAAAACGTTGGCACCTCAACCGTCCCACAGAGTTCTTCGCCAGCACGTGATATTGTACGATATGTGGGAAACAATGAGTCAAGTATGGATACCCAAAACTTATTTGTTGAAGGGAATGTGTCCGATCATGGTGGAAGCTCTAGTCATGTTGATATGCAAATCAGTGGCTAAGTTGTCAGGCTGAGCAATTGCGAAGTCACCCCTCTCTCTACTGGGAAGAGGTCTAGTAGTTTATTTTGTTTTCTTTTTAGTTACTCGAATTATTTTAGGGTTGTAGTTTAGGACCTATCTTGTCTGATTTTTTTAACGTTTTTGTTCAAACCCTTCTATCTTTCTGTCAACAAAATGTGTGTCCTTTTTATTTTTATTTCTCAATATATATTATTATTTTTTCTTTTCTTCAAAGAGCTCTTTCTATGGTGATTCTGTTAATATGATAAGCATGTTGAATTTTCAGCCAGATCATAAAACCCAATCAAGAACCTAGAATAGAAAAAAATGTAAGAAAAATAAGTAAAGTGTTGAGATGTTTTGGAGACCTAGTTACATCCTCACTTGAATATTTTGAGACAATCACTTTCCGAATAAAAAATGACTTGATCTTCAATGAGAACGTTCAACTCAAGCATTTTTGAATGAGATCAACCAGAGATATATAGTTTCTATTGTCAGAAGAAGCAAAAGGAAGTTAGCTAAAAAAAAAGAGAAGAAATCATCTGTTGTGAGGAAAGCACAATACAAGTAGACCTATATGGTTTACAAGTTTAAAAGAAGTAGCACACGTGCATGTGCTTATTCACGGTCAATATTAAAAAAATGTGTATGATCTTCATGTTCCATTCCTAGATTGCATGTTATGTACTTGCGTTTTTAAGGATTGATATGACGAAGTCATTTCATTTTGCTATCCAAATGTTGTGTCATCCTTTGTTACCCCTTGTGAATTTTTGTTTTTATTTCTTTTATATCCCTCTTTTGGAAGCAAAATAGAGTCTAAAAAAAATTAAAAAAAAAAAAAGTGTCAAGAAAAAGAGTTGAGTCAGAAAAGTATCAAGAAAAAATGGAGTCGGAAAAAATATCTCTCTCTCTCTCTAAAAAAAAGAAGAAAAAGAGAGAAAAGTCAAAAAAAGAAAGAAAGAAAGGAAGAAAGAAAATCAAGCAAAAGAACAAGATTCCTGAACTACATTTGACCTGATTCTTGATATGACAAGATACGTAGGCAGCCCTACTCCGGGGTTCGGTCTAACCAAAAGAAAATTCAAATTACCCAGAATGAAATAAAACTGGGGCAAAGTTTATTTTCTTTAAAAGAGTCGATTCCAAAAGTTGTATGTTTCACCCAATATTATGTAAATTTTTTAGCCTCATGCGTCCCTTTCTTTCTAACCTTTTTTAAAAGCCAAGTTACAACCAAAGAAAGACCTTCAGATCAATCTTTGAGAATGTCAAGGCTAAACATGTTATGGGTGCATGATGTTTCGTATGATGGGTCCTAATTCTAAAAAAAATGAAAAAAAAATGATGATGAAAAAAAAAGAGTAAAAATGAGAGCGTCTTATTGGTGAAAACCCTTTTGGACACCATAAAGCAACAGTGAGATGAGAAAGAAATGAAAATAAGATAGGTGTTGGCAAAAACCCATTGAGGTGCCACTAGCCGAAGGAGGATTGTGATCTAGAGGGAGCATATTCAAGATTGACTCAATTTCAAGTTCAATAAGTGGACAAAAGTTGATAATGATTAATGTGGGTAGATCAGGTTGTTTAATTCAAAATGCATGTCATGATTGATGAAATCGGCTACCACACCCAAATAAGTTTTCTTCTGTCTTTTTTTTTAAAAAAAAATGCCTATTGTTTTCCCTTTTTTAAAATTTATTTTTATTATTTTTTATTTTTTTTGGTATCTTTGTCGTCAAATAAAAATTATTGTCATTTTTCTCGTGTCTTTGAGTCGAGTCTGTGTCAAAATAAGTGAGAAAAGATTTTAATACTAGCTACTAGCTTCTTCAATTGCACAAAGTAAGACAAAAAGCCAACACATGAAAGAGACATGATTGTGAGCCGAAATAAGGCATGTAGAAAAGTTTTGTCAACAGACAAGTCTGAAAACTCATGGAAATACCAAGGTTTAAAGGGTTTATTTGAGGAGCATGGCAAAGCAAAGATACTGTGTTTGTTTCAGAGTCACTTCTAATAATTTGAATTTGGGTCAACAATGCAGCAAGTCGGTGACAGATGCTAATGGTTTGAAGCAAGGTTAAATATGACGAGAGCAAGAGTAATTGTAATGGAAGCTAAAGCCACAAACTTGCCACCATGTTTTTTAACTCACAAGTTTTCTTTGATAAAACAGGAAACATGTTACCTTCAAATTAAGGACTTCAGAGCATAAATATCAAGAGCTGCAATGACTTATTTCCACAAATGCAGGAAACAATGTTGCTGCACAGGTTTGATAATCAAATTATGGTAAAAATTCTACCCCTAGGAGACGTACTTCCTAGTCTGCATAAGTCAGTTTTTATTTGTTAGAAGAAGCACTTCCTAACTTAAACATTCACTCCTAGAAGACGTACCTTTTAGTCGAGTCATCCTCGTGATTCCTATAAGAGTTACCTTTTAGTCGAAACACTCCCCCTTGATTCCTATAAGACAAACCTTTTAGTCGAGTCACTCCTCGTGATTCCTATAAGACGTACCTTTTAGTCGAGTCATCCCCTTGATTCCTATAAGATGAACCTTTTAGTCGAGTCACTCCCCGTGATTCCTATAAGACGTACCTTTTAGTCGAGTCATCCCCTTGATTCCTATAAGACGTACCTTTTAGTCGAGTCATTCTCCTTGATTCCTATAAGACGTACCTTTTAGTTGAGTCATTTTCTAAGTACAAACTGGGGCAAACATTCTGTTCATGTTTATTGAATTTTACTTTCTGCTCAGGATCCTCCTGAAGAATGGGAATTTATTTTATGTCCAGGACCCTCCTGAAGAATGGGATATTATTTTTCTGTTTCACCTTTTATTTTGAGTTCAGGAACATATTTGAAAATCAGAAATTATAAGTCCAGGAGCCCGACTGAAGAACAGGGTGAAGATGTAACAAGTTCAGAAACCCGCCTGAAGAATAGGGTGAAGAAAAAAGAAAGTCTAGGAGCCTGCCTAAAGAACAGGGTGAAGAAAAATGAAAGTCCAGGAGCCCGCCTGAAGAACAGGGTGAAGATAAAGGAAGTCCAGGAGCCCGCCTAAAGAACAGGGTGAAGAAGTAGCAAGTTCAGAAACCCTCCTGAAGAATAGGGTGAAGAAACAACGAAGTCTAGGAACCCGCCTAGAGAACAGGGTGAAGAAAAATAGAAGTCCAGAAGCCCACCAGAATAATAGGGTGAAGAAAAAAAGGAAGTCTAGGAGCCCGCCTAAAGAACAGGGTGAAGAAAAATGGAAGTCTAGGAGCCCGCCTGAAGAACAGAGTGAAGATAAAGGAAGTTTAGGAGCTCGCCTGAACAACAGGGTGGAGAAAAAAAGAAAGTCTAGGAGCCCGCCTAAAGAACAGGGTGAAGAAAAAGGTAAATCCAGGAGCCCGCCTGAAGAACAGGGTGAAGAAGCAACAAATCAAGAGCCCGCCTGAAGAACAACTTGAAGAAGTAACAAGCTAGGAGCCCACCTGAGAAATAGGATGAAGAAGTAACAAGTTAGGAGCCCACCTGAAGAACAGGGCGAAGGAAAAGCAAGCCAAGAGTCACCTGAAGAATAGGGTGAATTTTCAAGTTCAAGTCACGAAGATTAGAATCAAGATTCTAGAGATTATAATTTTCACTTGTATTTTTCATTTTATTTTTTATTGTTCATTTCAATGTAAAAGCAGAAAATCGAAAACCAGAAACTCGACGAAATCTCACTCGAACTCTAACTCAATGTCTCACCATTATACCTCATTGAACTACATATAACCTGATTCTCTTAAAACCCGGGATATGTAGGCGGTCCAAAATCAGGACTCGGTCACATCTTTTATTTTATTTTATCTTTACTTTTAGAATAATCGGAGAGTTAAAAATCATCTTTTGTCCGCTTCTTTATATGAAAACTCTTCGAGATTTCAAACAAAGAGGGACAAAATGTAGACACGTGATTTTGACCCTCCCCGAGTTTAAAATATATATTTTTCGATATTAAATATTTATATTTGGTCTAATATTATTTAAATTCTTATTTTTATTTTGATGAATTTTTAGTTTAAAAAAATAAATTTTATTTTTTGAGATATTTTATTTTATTCTATTTGAAAAAAAAAATATTTCTAAACTAAACTTTATATTTAAACAAATAAATTAGTAATTTTACTACTCTCTTAATTATATTTATTTTTAAATATTTATAAACTTTTATTATATTTTTTTAAATATAAAAATTAATTAATTATTATTAAATTCTTATTATTATGATTTTATTCATTTATGTATTTATTTATTTTTATTTTGTTATTATTATTATCTTCTAGAAAAAAATATTTTTCAAATTCAAAAATCTTATCTAGTAAAAACTACTCCCCCCAACAATCCCCTATTTAAAGGACTCTTCACCCAACTACGTAAATAAAAATATCAGAAACTATTCTATCAGACACGGTATCAAAAACACTATCAACACTTTGACTAAAAACATCAGAATACAAAGAACACGAAAAAAAATATCATAAACAAAGATAGAAAAAGAAAAAAACATTGAGTCAGAATTCCGTATCTTCGTTTGAGTTTTAGTTTCGGTGAAGGTTTCTTGTTTCATCACAAGTTTTTTTTTAATCATGAATTATTTATTTTATGTGAATTTTATGATGAATAAGTATGAATAAAAATGTTATGCATCATTCGATATGTATGATTGATTGATCACATAAATTTTTTGTTATTATTATGATATCACATTACTGAATATTATATATTTATATTTTGTTGAATATAAAAATACAGTATAAACGATATTGTCTGATTTAAAAATTAAAATAGAAAGAAAATAGTAAAAAAAATGAATATTATTACAATTCCACACACCATATTGTGATTCATTGCACACACTATCAATAGCAATATCACGCATTGCATACACATTCATATTCATATACGACAACAAATACTCACACTGATATACATAAAAAAAATCAGAAGAGAAGTGAGATAGAAATCGGGACAGACAAGAAAAAAATATAGAAATCGAGAGATAGAGAGAGAGGATGGAAAGAGTGAACGAAATAGGAAATTTCTTTTCCAGCCACATGTTCGCTGGAATCGCCATTTTTCCGGCGACTAAATATTCCAAAATCATCAAATTCTAATCGGAGCATCGTTTTACCCACCGGCATCACCCTCCTTCCCTATCCCTCACGTCAACGCATCCCTTGTCGAAAAATCGTCCAACTACCATCATCGGTGAAGTCAAATCGACGCCGCTCCCTTCTCCCCTTTCCCTTCATTACTCCAAAATCAGCCACGACGCTGTCGATCCCTTCTCCGACCAATCCTTACCGAATTTGTGCCACCAACGTCAGTAACCATCCATCGCCCTCTCCCCTATTTCCCCTCTAGTATCAGATCTAGTCATATCTTTTTTTTTTTTCTCTAGCATGGGTTTTATTTTATTTTGTTTTATATAGTTTTGATTGATAATAGAAAGTTTGAAGTTGTATTTTGCAAAAATAAATTTAACTTGAAAGATGAATAAATCACGGCTAAAAACTATTTGTGATATTGAAGTAATATTATCTTTCAAGAAATGTGTAAATCTTATATTACTATAATATCTTATTATTAGTATTTATTTTTTTGTCTTTTTATGATTAAGATGCATTAATTCATAATACGTTTTTTATGCATTATTAAATTATTTTAAAATAATCATTAGATAACATTTTTTAACCATTGAAATAAATTTATTTAGGAATATTATTTTCATTATTATTTATTATTATTTTAGTTTGATTTCTTTTTGTTTTGTTAAATTAATTAATAACTTTAAATCAATTTTACTCAAATTTATTATTAAAGTTAAGTAACACTTTGGGAAGACAAAGCCTTTTTTTTAAAAAAAATGTTAGATAATTTTAGGTACATTTTAAAATATTTGTTTCAATTAAGAATGCGGCATACGCATCTTTCTGAAAAATTTTCAAGGATGCAGTAATGCACCTTGTCAAGTATTTTTCTAAAAAACTAACTTTCATTGATTTATTTTAATAAAATAAATTTTTGGTATCAATAAAAATGAGCGAAATAGGCCTTAACATAATTTAACAAATAATTTAAGTCAAGATAAGTGAATAAAAGCGACCGTACTAGAACCACGGGACTCGAGGGATGCCTCACACCTTTCCCTCGATCAACAGAATTCCTTACTCGGTCTTCTATTTTCGCAGACCATAATAAAGAGTCATTTCCTTTTGACTAAGGATTCAAAAAAGGTGACTTGGAACACCAAAATTCAATTCCAAGTGGCGACTCTGTAAATAAAATAATCCTTATTCAATACTGTCACTTTAATTGGAAAAACTCTTCGAACTCGACTCCCTTCGGGCGGAAAAAAGGGTGTGACAGGGGGCTTGGCCGCGAGTTAATGGTGGATCCCATATAGCCCGTGGGATACTTTCAGATATGTAGGGTGCACCACCTAACTCAGAAGTAATTCAAAGATTAGAGACTGCATTGTCAAGAATGTTTTGCGAATGTTAATGAAATGCCCATATGTTTTGAACTATATCATGCATGATGTTTCATGACCTACTCTCATCTATTTTTCTTATATAAACGCATTATTTTGGATTGCTCTGCATACCAGTACAATTGTATTGACCCCTTATATTTCAGGGTCTGAGGCTCAGTCTAGGGGTCCTGCTAAACGTAGAATTTTCCTGACGGAAAAGAAGTGTGTGCAGTTGGTGAGCCTTCTTTATTCCGGAAGGCCTATTTCATTTCAGTCATTTATTATTTATTTTGGTTTAGGTTCACTGTGGGCCTTGTCCCAGACTCAGATAGTTGTTATTTTCGTATGTGGTAGAGATTTCGCAGACAGAAACAAATGTGGTTTAGATATTGATGAATCTTCTTTCGTATTTAAGTTAATTTAGAACTTGACCATGATTCAGTTTGAGTTATGTTTCCGCATCTTTCCTTTATTATATAAGTATCAAAAATGAAACTTGGTATTAAATGATAGATCTCTTTGATAAGACGTGAAGAACGGTTTTTGTGGTGATCATGAGTATGATATAGGTGAAAAACCACATGCTTCTATATAGGTAAGAGCCAAATGTGGACTTGTTTAGACACATTAGGAAGTGTGTTATGTTAGCTCAAGAATGTGCACAACCATATGCTTGGCTGCATAAAGCTACTTTTGGGACTGCCACATCCAAAATTCACTTTACATGTAATCATATTATTCTCTATATATCCTGGTGGATATAGAGAGAGAGAGAGAATCAATCAGTAATTATACTATTAAAATCCTTTAACAAAGAACAACAAATTAAGAAGAAAAAAATCATAATGAGCATGGTTCATGCAGCAGGAGCATAACCATAATCTCCATCATCGTAGTCGCCACCTCCTTCTAAGCATGTTGTTGAAGGATATGAACACGACTTATGTTGCTCAGATTCTATAAAAATAATACCGCATTCATGTCGAATCCTCAAAAAATAATACCGCATTCATGTCGAATCCTCAAAAAATGCACTACTTTTGGAGAATCAGACACATATCTAATGATACTTTGAAAGAATCCGAGCAACATAGAACACAATCTCTTCTTTTGAGATCCAATAATCTATAAAATGGTAGACATTCTATGTGATCTTCTTGGAATATAGAAATATTATATATGATATTGGCTACTTTATGATCTCTTTGATAAGAAATCACATGCTTACATATACAGAGGTAAGAGCTAACTATTGGACACGTTAGGAATTAAGTGTGTTGTTTTACCTCAAGAATGTGCATAAAATATTGGAGATTTAAACCCTAGGAGCTCTCTTCTTCTGATCAGTCTGTTACAATTTGCGATTTTGTTTGCCGGCTCAATTTGTGATTTGAAACCCTAGGAGCTCTCTTTTTCGATAGTTGTCGGAATTATACTTGTCGGTATCCATTAGATTGTTTGCCGGTGGTAAAAGGTAGTCTCACTCGCCGGCCACCTTGGTCTTCTCGGCGACTTCAATTTCAGACCGACATTTTTGAGATTGCATGTTGATAAGTTAAAAGATAAACCATATCTGATTTGCACTTCAATTTTAGACCGAATTTGTACTTCAATTTGCGACTGAGACTAATTTTGCACTTCAATCGGATCGAATTTCAGCTCTCAATTTATGTTGAAAAGTCAGACTGAATTTGCACTTCCATTCCTCTCAAATCTGTACTTCAATTTGGGGATTTGAAGGTTAGTGTATTCTTCTACGATTTTGACCTAATATTTTTGAGTTTCTATTGCAAAAATTAAGTCTTTTATGAAGCCATGGACATATTTAGCTGTAAAGCATCATCCTTGGATGTTGAGATAACGATAAATCACCTATCTTACATGGTGAACTTATTATTTTAAAGGTATTACTATAAGTTTTAAAATCGAATACTTATAATGCTGAATCAAAAACTTTTCTTCAATTTGCCGTCATGCTAGATTTTATGTGTGTCAGTCATTCTCTTTACCCTTTTGGTAGATTTTATGCCAGATTCGATGTTACCATTGTACTGAATGGCTATAAGAAAATTTCTTGGCATCTAAAATTCTTGGGTCTGTTAAGAAACTTTAATTGCTTGACATGAATCTAGTTATGCCCAGTTGAGTTAATTACCTAATCCATGGGATATTGGTTTTAGGCTTAGCTCCTAATTCATGGATACATTTCCCTTTGAATCCGATGGTGTCACTATCTCACCTAAACTCCCAATAGACTGATGGTATTGTCTACAAACATTCCTATCGTCAATTTAATTAATTATTGATTATGAACAGAGATGCACAAAGTAGCTAGTTGTTTTCTTAGGTTTTACCTCATTTAGGATGCTAGAACAGATTGTAGAAAAGGTTGAGAAGGTCTTCTTGAAACTAATTTACATTTGAAATAACAAGAAGCATATAATTCGATGCACAAAGTAACTAGTCGTTTTCTTAGATTTTACCTCATTTAGGATGCTAGAACAGATTGTAGAAAAGGTTGAGAAGGTCTTCTTGAAACTAATTTACATTTGAAATAACAAGAAGCATATAATTCTAAGATGTAGTTGCTTTCTTACTAAATACATATATATTTCTAAATCAAGTTGCATATCTAAATAGGCCGAGACAAACATAAAATGCATAAAGGGCAGCCCAGGCCATTACCCCAAGGGTGTGATGCAGACAGCTACCTGCAAGCATTAGTGGATGCTTCCATGAATCGAACCCGTGACCTAGGCCACACACAGGCAATTTTATGACGTGTGTTAAATATTCCTTAAAAAATTCACATGCGCGCTATATATTAATGAGTTTAAATAATATGTATTATCTTGATATAATTAACAATAGACTAACTGAGTAATACGTATAACAATAGACTAATTGAACGATACATATGTAATATACCTTAGGCCACAAAAGGTTTGAACTTATACCCAAACCTAGATACGCCTTCCTAGAAAAAAAAAAGACTGATTAATTAATTCTAAGGACGTTCTTACTTCTAATTCCCCATTTCTAACCAGGCCCAAGGAGTTTGACCCAACATGTTGTGTCTATCTCTAATGAATTTGTTCATGCTGCAGGAGCATAGTCATAGTCTCCATCATCGTCGTCTCCTTCTAATGATACTGCAGGAGCACAGTCGTAGTCTCCATCATCACCGTCACCACCTCTCTCTATGTATGCTGCTGGAGCATAGTCGTAATCGCCATAATCATAAACTCCATCTGAAAATGACCTCTTAATCTCGAACCCAATAATCTTGAAAATGCTTGACATTCTATATAAATCTCTTTGACAAGATGTGAAGAATGGTTTTTGTGGTGAGTATGATAGGTGAAGAAACCATATGCTTATATATAGGTACGAGCCAAATGTGGACTTGTTTAGACACGTTAGGAAGTGTGTTATGTTAGCTCAAGAATGTGCACAACCATATGCTTGGCTGCATTAAGCTACTTTTGGGACTGCCACATCCAAAATTCACTTTACATGTAATCATATTATTCTCTATATATCCTGGTGGATATATATAGAATCTATCAGTAATTATACTATTCAAATCCTTTAACAAAGAACAACAAATTAAGAAGAAAAAAAAATCATAATGAGCAGGTTTCATACAGCAGGAGCATAACCATGATCTCCATCATCATCATCGCCACCTCCTTCTAAGCATGTTGTTGAAGCGTATGAACACGACTTATGTTGCTCAGACTCTGCAAAAATAATACCGCATCCATGTCAAATCCTTCAAAAATGCACTACTTTGAAGAATCAGACACACGTCTAATTAAACTTTTACAGAATTCGAGCAACATAGAACACAATCTCTTCTTTTGAGATCCAATAATCTTGAAAATGGTAAGACATTCTATATGATCTTCTTGGAAAATAGAAATATTAGATATGATATTGGCTATTGTATGATCTCTTTAATATTTCCTTATCAGTTTGTTTAAAAATAATTTGAACTATAAGAGTCAGCCATTTGTCCCAAACTGGATGGGATCTTTTTGGTACTCCGCTTAAAAAAACTTATTATATACATCTTAATCATTCAATTTTTTTGAGATTCATTAACAAGTTGTTTGGATGGTTGTTAACAATATGTTGTATAATAGAGTGTTTGTTTTTATTATTATTTAAATTTTATTGTATTGTATCGTTAATTTTATCGCTAAATAATAGTTAAAAGTCTCATTTTATACCCCTTCATTCCTTCTTAATTGCTCCCTTTTCTTTTTTTAGAGTCAAAAGATACAAATTTTGACCAATATTTTAAATGTATTTCTTAATCAAATTAAAAAAAATAAAAATTACAATTTATAGTACTTTTCAAGTAGTTTTTGAACATCTAAATTATAATTTACAAAAATTAAACTAATCTAATCTAATTTAGCTTTGAAATTTAGTCAAATTGACTTACAAAAAACAAGCGGAGCAATTAAAAAGAAATGGAGGGAGTATAATAATCGATTTCGTATGACCACGTCGTTACACAATAATCATCTAAATACTTCCAAAATTTATATGTCACGCCAGCTTCAAGTATCTATGAACAAACCGAGGATGGAGTGTTCAGTAACCAATTGAGATGTCTAAATATACACTCTCTCAGAGTTGAATTCTTTTACCCTCAATGTATATAACTTAATTCCAATAAACTCAATACCTTACCATAATTGTAACTCTAGATATAGCATAAATATCTCAAAGCCATCTACTGCATATTGTCACCAAAGAAATCACAAACAACTAATTAAAAGCTAAGATATGATACTGTGTGAAGGTCTATATGGTTTTCTTTTTCAAGAACCGGCAACTTTAAACATATCTAGTTTTTTTTTTCCAAGTATACTTAGGGCTAGCAAAGGTTTTATAACACAAACGTAGCATTATTTATCTGATATTCTTATGATCGGACAGAATAAGCAATACCACAAAGCAAAAGAAAACAAGAAGACACAAATTTACGTGAAAACCCTTGACGGAAAAAAACCACGAGTAGAGGAGGACGAATTTCACTATAATGGAGAGAAGTACAATTAAGAGATGAAAGTCTCAATGACGTATTTAAAACGTCCAAAACGACCCGCTAAATCACACTTATATGATACGTGCATACAAATGAATCCTAGGCCCAGAAACATACATGTCCATACCGCGGGAGCGATCGACCCGATCCCTACGTTACCACTACAACCCCCACAAAAAAATCACAAATATGAGTCGCACCGCAGACTTTTCAGGGCCGAATCAACAAAATTCGGATCACAAACTCTAACAGATATATTAAGCAGCTGGAGCATAGTCGTAATCACCATCATCGTCATCGTCGTCATCATCATCGTCATTATCTCGGTCACCATCGCCCCATGAAGCCGCATCGCCTTTGACATGACCATATATATAACCATTTTCAATTTTGCCCTTTTTGTCATGGAATTCAAAGAATATCAAACAAATTGAGCTTATTAATATTGTTAAAATTTGGGACATTTTGTTCAAATTCTTTTTTCTTCAAATGAGATGATAGTTACATTAAGGGGAACAGAGGCATGAAGTTGTTATTTATAGTATAGAGAAAAGAAAAGTAGAAGGGAATATGCAAGGTTTAAATTACCTATAATGTGCTCAAAATGGCTCCATTTTAGCTAATAACATTTCACAGTTCCAAAGGGCAATATTCTCATGAAGAGCTATATGCATGCATGGGTGGTGTAATTTTAATAAGGCCAAAGTCATCGATAGGCAATCAAACTTGTTTCGAAAATTCACTTAGACCTTTCAACTATGGTCTGTAGCTATCAAGCCCTTAAACCCCTCAAATTTTGATTCAATTGGACTTTTTTTGCCTACATGGCACTGCGCGTATTTTCCACTCACTAGGGACTCGTGAAGCACGATTTTTGACTAAATAACAAATAAAAACGTGTCAAATGGCACCGAGAACCCAAAAAAAAATTAATAAAACAAGTTTTTTTTAAATAATTTTTTTCTCTTCCACTTTCTTTTTCATTTTCTTTTTAAATAATGTTTTCTTTCTCCTCTTCATAATTTTTTTCTTACAGCTCTTTCTTTGCCTTTCTTAAGCTCTTTCTTTTTCTTCCATTTCTTACTCTTTCTTTCTCATTTTCCTTTTAAATAATTTTTTCTTTTTTTCCTCTTCATAGATTACAATTATCTCTACCACCACTCCACATCAAATATTTACGATCTAACTTCTCGTGATAAGTTTCATCGAAATTAAAAAAAAATTATTTTGGGTATTGAACTTATGATGGAATAAGTGTGATAAATTAGATAAGATTTGTTGAAAAAATATCTTTGGAACTGAAAATTTGATGAAATTAGTCCGAAAATATCGAAATTTGGGAATTTTTTGACGAAATTGATGTGGAAATTTGGGGAATTGAAGTCTTGAGTTGTTTCTGTTGAAATGTTGGAAATTTGGAGGTGAAATTTGGTGAAAAGATTAAAACTTTAGGAAAATATAAAGTGAATTTTTGATAAGTTTTGATGTATTTTTTATTGAATTGGCATTATGAGACTCGTGTTGTGAGGAGGAGTTTTTGGCAATTTTGAGCTGATTTTATTGAAGTGTGTCAAGATTTGGAGGTGAATTTGATGCCTTTTTTGTTAGATTGGTATTACCAGATTCGTGTAGTCAGATGTTTCTGATGTTTTTGAGCTGATTTAGTTGAGGTTTAGGTGAATTTGGTGCATTTTTTGTTATATTGGCATTACCAGATTAGTGTGGGGAAAGGGAGGGGGGTTGAAGAAGACGAAGACTGGGGTGGGTGTTTTTTTTTTTTTAAAATTAAGAATTATTATTAAATAAATAATTAAATAGAAAAATGGACAAATTAGCAATTTCATCATATAATTATTATTTTTGGCATGTGTTTTTTTGAATTGATTAATTTTTCCACGTCATCGCGTGTGTATTACACACACTTGAGATTTTAGCTGATTGACAAAAAAAAGTCCAATTGGATCAAAATTCGAAGAGTTTAGGGGCCTGATAGGTACATGTCATAGTTGAGGGGTCTAATTGAATTTTCGAAAAAAGTTTGAGTGTCTGTCGATGACTTTGACCTTTTTAATAATTCAAGTTACTTATAAGTTACTGTAACAAGTAAAATTGGCATAATAATACATAACAAACACTTAAAGTTGGCCTTCATTGGAAAGTAAGTGTTCCAACTTTAAGCAAGCACATCTAGACATCTTAGTCTCCATGGTGTTATTTGTTCGAATACTCCAAAAAAGAATAACAAAACAATAACTCTTAAACCTCAAAGATTTGGAGATCCAATTACTAAACATGATTCAATTTATGGCTATTTGATTAATATTTGCCCTATTGAAGCAATTGTTTGGGGTTGATTTTCAACTTCATTGGGCTAAACAGGTTAGCATTATGTGAATTTGGTTGAGTTTAACTTGTATGTGCTAGATAACATTGTAATAAATCTACATCAGCATAGATAACTACAGTCTACAAGTAATATACCCGTTTGGCTTTGGCCATAGATATTCGTATATTTGGAAGAAAATTTGGCAAAAAGTACTGTTTGGAGGTATAATTTATCATTATTTGAAAAATAATTTAAATTCTCAAATATTAGAAAAAAACTAGTTTTTGATCCAAATTCTATTATTTGGGAATTTTTTGAAAATGTAAACCATATTCCAAACTTTTATATTTTATTAAAATACCTCACCATTTATTAATCTCAACTAATATCTATTTGTCAACAAACTCCATTAATAAACTTTGGTATTTGACTCAATTATGTAATAGTATTGTTGCATTGCACTTGTTAAAAGTAATGTGCATAGAAAATTTAGATACTCTTTGTGAGTTGTGAAAATTTCGGTAGCTCCTATACTTATGTGTGAAATCGTTTATAAGGAGGTTGGCGCTTATATAATTTATGAGTTTAATTTTTATCATGAAACGTGCTCATTATAAAATGATAATATAAAGTTACAAGATAATTTTAATAGTTTTTAGAACTTATGGGTATAAATAATATTTCTTAAAAAAATCAAATATTTTTTGGAAAAATTATGGTCAAACACAAGATACAAACTATGTCCGAACTCTTCGTACCGTACTCGTGTTGAATTCTTCAAAAACACATTAGTTTTGTCGAATCTAACAGGGGCGGACCTACGTATATTTTCGGGGTGCCAAAACTCAACGCGGAATAGGTATAATTACACAGAAAATATATAAAAATTGATATCAAAAATATAAAAGCAACTACTAAAACAAAAAGGTTGTTGGATGCACTAGCATTTAGGTTAATCTTAAGGTTCTCCACTAAAGCGGTGTCTTGGGTTCAAACCTTGTTGGGGTGATTTTTTATTTTTTTAACTTTTTAATTTTCAGCCCCCACAATATTTAAATCCTGAGTCCGCCACTAGAACCTAATGACATGCACCCGTTGCCATTTTTTTGAACTGATTCTAGTTTGTTTTTGCTTTGTTTTTGGGCCCCTGGAATTTGGTACATTATAACTACATTCTCTATGATTAATTTGTCATTGGTTTATGCATGCAGATGGCAAATATATTGTAACAACCCATATTAGGATCAGAGGTTCCATATCAGCAAAATAAAGGAGAAATGCAAACAAGCCTTACTTTCTAGTGACGTACTTTAAAATCGCGCGGGTCTAAGTCCAGAGCAAACAATATCACTAACGGGTTCGCCGCTACATATATATATATATCCACGGATTAATGAATGTTTGAAAGGTGTTGTGGGCAGTGTTGGCCAGTGACTATGTGTTTCTTGATTTGCATTCTTATACTGTTCTCTAAGTTATTGAGTTGATGTTTTTTCAATGATGTCGAAAGGGCAAAGTTAGTGCATGTAGCTAGCTACTTGTTAGTTAGTCAGTCGTGCTCGTGCATTATTGTTTGTTATCATCAAAACGGAGAAAATTGTTAGAGAAAATTGATATTATAAGATATGTAGTTTTGATGTTTGACAAAGCGAAGCAGATTCATGTATGATGCTCAAATCGTGAACCAGCAGTGGCGGACCTATATATGACCATTTTTTTGTTGCTTCGGCATCGGTCAAATTCGACACTGACTAGGTATAATTATATTAAAAATATATATATATATAAAAAAATTGATATAAGACCTAGAAAAACGCCCAGTCAGATAGTTGGGTGTTTTAATTTCCGAGAAGAATCTTAAAGCTTGAACGTCAATATATGTGTTCAAACCTGCTGAACACCCACGACTCGTAAATCTTGAATCCACCACTGAGAACCAAGTTTGTGGATTACCCTTGTGTTGTTACCACAATCAAGACCATGTACATGTCGAATTAACGAGGAAAAGAGTTGTAGCAAAACTTAGTTTCCTTACATAATAAGTCCTATAAAGGGATGCCCTTTTTGAATCCTAGGTTGCAAAAAATAATATTTCCAAACACAACTGGAACTCGAACTCCAACTTCAACTCAAACAAAACAACAGTATATAGTTCTGGTTGGCCAAACGCCCAAAAACGTATTCACAAGTCACAGCAATCGTTCAACTTCCATCAAATTCAATGGAAGATTTGAACTTGACAATCCCTTTTCTGTCAGCAGAACTCACTACTGAAATCCTCTCGAGGCTTCCGGTGAAATCGCTATTGAAATTCAGGTCTGTTTCGAAATCTTGACTTGCGACAATCGCTAACCGTGAATTTATCAAGATGCATCTCAGTTTATCAGCTAACACCCATCATATGCTTATACTGGGAATTAATGAAGATAAGTGGAATTTTAAAGAATGTACACTTAGTTCTTTATTTTTTGACTCTGTTACCGAGGCATTCGACTTGGATTCTCCCATTAAAGACGCCACTGAAAGTACCTATATTGTGGGTTCTTGCAATGGATTGATTTTCCTTGTCTGCAGTTCAAAGTCTTCGATTCTATGGAATCCAACAATTAGAAAGTACAGCTATTTGCCTGGTTTTAGACGTAGATGGGAGAAAACTTATGCCAGATATGGCTTTGGATATGATGAGATTCACGATGATTATAAGGTAGTGGGTATTTTTCATGCTGGTAGTGATAGTGGTGGCGATTCAGATGACGTTGAGGTCCAAATATATAGTCTAAAAAGTGATGTCTGGACTAATGTTGATGGCTCTTATAGAAAAAAGAGATTAAATGGTTCATGTTTGTTTGCGACTGGGAAGCTTCATTGGAATACTAATACTACTACTAATGATTGGATCATCGTTTCTTTTGATTTAGGTAATGAGAAATGGGAAATGATAGAGAAGCCCTCGTATGGAGAAGGGGAGTGGGATTCGTAATTTTAAGGGAACTCATTTATGTGGATGGGTTATGACGGAGTATGGGGTTAAAGAATCTTGGATAAAGAAGTTTGCCATCAGGTATCCAGAAAATCGAAATTTGTTTCCACCGTTTTTCATGTCAAATAAAGGTGTGAAACATTGGCGGTGTTTGGTTTAAATACCGTGATATATAATTCCAAAAGGTGAATCATTCAGATATCCAGAGTAGTGACTGTTATGATGGGGTAATCTACATTGAAAGCCTAGTTTCTCCTTTTTCAACTATAGAGAAAGCGACAAAATAAAGGCGGAAAAAGCTAAGATCAAAGCAATCAAGTAACAAATAACTTGCTGTAAGAGTACTTTCTTCTCAACTGTTTGTTACTTCAAATATAGAAGAAGACGCGTATCCGAAACTGTTATGTTTGACTACTCTTGATGTTCTCCTTGCTGCTAATTGCTCGATGTATATTTTATTCGGGACGAACCTCTCATTCTTTTTCCTTGAGCAAAGGGTCTATCAGAAACAACCTCTCATTCTGTAATGACTACTACTTTTGGGCAGCATAAGATGATCATGTGATAGGCATGAGTGCCTTTTCTGGTAATGCGCTGTTGTGTCAAGGGTCTACGAGAAACATCCTGTCTGCCACACCAAGATAAGGATACGATTTATGTAAATTCTATCCTCCCTAGACCCCACTCGTGGGATTACACTGGTTATGTAATTGCCATGAGTAGTGCTGCTTGTGACTTTTCTCATCTGTAGTTCTTTTGATATTTATAATAGATACACATACCACTTGAAGTTACACTGGTCTAAACATCCCAGACATCAAATAAGTTAACTATGGTATATTTATTTTGTTAATTGCTTAAGTTGAACGATTTAGCGCTTTTGTCATGTCCCAGATGTTGATTTTATTGACATAGAGCTCGTCTTTTTTGCTCTAACAACGTGAACAGTTTCCGATGCTAGTTTTGTTTGCTTCATGTTGAACACAGACCGCGCACGAGGACAGCCCTGTTATTATGAAGATACGATGAGCTCCATTGACAATCATTGAAGAACATAGAAGGTTCGAGAACAATCAGATGAAGAAGATAGAGAATTTTTCTTTTATTGAATGGAGAGTCAAAATATCTTACTACTCTACTACCTCCAATAACTCAACTATGTATATATATACACTTGTACTGGGCCGGGTTATGGTATTGTTACATTGAGTTGGACAAAAATTAACTGGGCTAACTATTACAGCTGAAATTCCAAAAATGAACATGTATATATGTAAGTAACTGTATAAGAAAAATACAGAATGTGTATATTACGTAATAGCTCCAACCCCCCCCCCCCCCCAAGCTGGAGGGTGCAAACACGCTAAGCTTGCCAAGAATATGAAGATGAGCAGGGCCAGGAATAGACTTCGTGAAAATATCAGCGAGCTGATCAGCTGAATGAACAAAATAGAGAGAAATCAAGCCTGATTGCAGGCAATTACGAACGTAGTGACAACCTATCTCGATGTACTTCGTGCACTCATAGTAGACTGCATTGCAGGTAATATGCAGAACTGCCTGGCTATCACAGTAAACAGAAACAGGATCAGTAACATGACAACCAAAATCAGAAAGTAGGCGAACCAACCAGAAAACTTCAGCAACCACTTTACGAACAGCGCAATATTCAGCTTCAGCTGAAGATAGGGAAACAATAGGTTGTTTCTTACTCTTTCAAGAGATAAGAGAACCACCAAGTGTAATGAAATAAGCAGTCACAGACCGGCGTGAATGAGCACAACAAGCCCAATCAGAGTCAGAGAATGCCAGCAGAGTAAAGTCATGAGAATTAGACAATAATTAACCCTGATTAGGTGCATTTAACAAATATCTGAGGACATGAAGGCTTGCAAAGAGGTGAGGCACCTGGGGAGCCTAGAGGAATTGGCTTAAATGCTGAACTAAGTATGAAATATCAGTCCTTGTATGCTGTAAAAAATTTAATTTTCCAATAAGGCGACGAAAAAGGGAAGGATCGGTAAGAGGAGCTCCCACATCAGTGGTGAGCTTAATTGAGCAATCAAGAGGAGCACTAACAGGAGTAAAGTTGTCACAGTGAAACTCAGATAAAAGTTCTGAAGTAAACTTCTTTTGAGATATCAAGTAACCCAGGGGGTGAGGAGTGACCTCCAAACCCAGAAAATAATGGACAAACCCAAGGTCCATTATCTTGAACTGGGAATTCAAAAATTGTTTCAAGTCATCTAATTCATGAACATCATCCCCAGCCAACAGAATATCATCAACATACACAGCTAAACAGTATATGAAGCACCATCAGACTTGGTAAATAGAGAATAATCATTCTTGCTAGAAGAATAGCCCCGGAGAGACAAAGCTGCAGAAAGTTTAGAGAACCACTGTCTTGAAGCTTGTTTTAACCCATAAAGGGACTTTTTTAAGTTTTCAAACTAAGGGAGAAATAGGAGTTGTAGAGCAAGAAACTTCCACACCAAGTGGGGGCTTCATATATACCTCCTCAAGTAAATCCCCATGGAGGAAAGCATTGTTAACATCCAATTGATAAATAGTCCAATTTCGTTTAATGGCAATAGATAAAAGGACCTTGATAGTAGTAAACTTTACCACTGGGAAGAAGGTTTCATTGTAATCAATCCCTTCTTTTTTCGCATCCCCACAAATGACCAAGCGAGTCTTATACCTCTCAACAGACCCATCAGCTTTATGCTTAATTTTTTGGAAGAAATGGGCTTCTTGTTGGGAGGCAAAGGGACCAGTTCCCAAGTGTTATTGGCTTCAAGAGCTTGAAATTCCTTGATCATAGCATCCTGCCACGCAAGGGAAGAACAGCTTGATGATACGACTGTGGCTAATAGAGGGAGCTTCAAGGGAGATACTGGTAGAGGATGAATGACAGACATAGTCAAACAGATAGGTAGGAGTGATGATGGGCCTGGTAGACCTTCTTAAAGGAAGGGGAGAAGGTGATGGAACAGAAGGGATAGAGAAAGAAGGTGAAGAAGAAAGGAGAGGGGAATCTGTAATAAGAGGAGAAGAAGAAGAGGGAACAGGAACAGAAAAAGAGGGGGGGAATCTAGAGGAGGAGGGGAAGTCAATGGAGAAGGGAGAGAAAGAAATGGAAAGATGTGTTTATGGAAATAGACATCTCTAGAATATAAAATAGACTTGTTTGAAAGCTGCAGCAGCTTATACCTCTTTTTACCACAAGGATGACCAATAAAACACAAGGAATAGCTCTAGGGAGAAATTTATCTCTCCCAACAGGAGGGGTAGTGGCATAACACAGGCAGCCAAAAGATCTGAGATGATCAAAAGAGGGAGAAAAATCATGCAACTTTTCATAAGGGGATAAATTGTGTAAAACAGAAGAGGGTATCCTGTTTATTAAGTAAGTGGCAGCGAGTACACATTCACCCCAATATATAGTGGGGAGTTTTGATTGGAAAAGTAAGGATCTTGATGTTTCTAAAAGGTGCTTATCTTTCCTTTCCACAACACCATTTTGTTGAGGTGTGTGAGGAATGGTTGTTTTGTGAAGAATACCATTTTTAGCAAAAAAGGAAGAATCTTCAAGGCTACTACCCAATTCATAAGCATTATCAGATGTATTGAAATGTACTTTAACCATAGATACAAAAGTTTTAATAATGGAAAGAGCATTACTTTTGCAAGTAAGAAGATGGGTCTATGTGACTCTGGTAAAATCATCAACAAGAGTGAGAAAATATATGTTACCAGAGTATGTTTTAGTGTGGTATGGTCCCCAAATGTCAATGTGAACTAATTGGAAAGGAAGAGTGGAATGAATAGTGCTGTGGAGAAAAGGAAGTCTTTGTTTTCTAGTTAAGGGACAGACATTACATGTAAAAGTTTAACTTGGAGAAAGCTGAGACTGAAGAGAAGGAATGGATTTCATTTTATGATAAGGCATGTGACCAAGTCTCTGGTGCCAAAATACATCCATTTTATTAGAAATATGTGAAGAATTACAATAAGAGGGAATCACAGGTGGGATATCGTGAGATACATTGACAGAATTTGAAATATGTGTACAACTAGAAGCAGAAACTTGAGAAACAGCAGACTGGTGATCAGGTACTGGAGAAGCAGAGGGAGCAGCATGATAGTAGTATAATCCATTGACAGCATTACCAATTTCCAGTGGCCTCTTCAGAGAAGGGCCCTGTAAATGACAAGAAGTGACATAAAATAAAGCTAAGCATGAAATATGTTTGAGTAGTTGATATATAGAAAGTAGGTTAAAATGGAAAGAGGGAACTAACAAAATATTATCTAAAGTAATGTCATCCCTTAAGAGCAAGGACCCAGTAGATACTACTTTGACTTTGTATCCATTAGGTAAGGTAATCAAAAAAGGATGAGCTAAAGGTTGTAAGTTGTGAAAGAGGTGTTTATGGAGAGTCATATAATTAGAGGCACCTGAGTCTAGAACCCAGGAGGTAGGGAGTAATTGGGAAGAAGCATATACACTATAGCCAGCAGAAGTAAAAACTGAGCTATTATACGAACCTGCAAAGTGAGCAAACCCAGAATTCTCTGCATGATCAAGCTAAGGAGGATTCATGGGAGAAATCTGAGCTTGTTGGAAAAGACTCATGAGGTGATTATATTATTCCTTGCTAAAACCATGAGAAGAGTTCTCTTTGTAGTGGTTTGAACGTGGCTTGATATCAGGATCTGGATCTGATAGCTGAACACAGGAAGCAGAGGATTTCTTATTCTTGGTGAACTTGAAATCAGGAGGGAATCCATGAAGACTATAACAGGTGTCAATAGTATGACCATGCTTCTTGTAATATTTGCATGTCTGTGATCCATGGAACTGTTTAATAGTGCTAAAATTGAACTTTTGATGAAAAGGTCTATTACCAGAATTAGAGACAGGAGCAGAGGCACTAAATGATACCGAGTCACTAGAGAAATGAGGTAGACCAGATTGAGATTCCTTTTGGCTTTCATCTTATTGAAGGAGAGCATATACTTTACTGATAGATGGCAGAGGTGTCATCATCAGGGTATTGCTCTTAACAGTGGAGTACCCTTCATTCAAGCCTCTAAGAAATTGGAACAATTGTTGATCATGAATGAACTTGGACAATGCACCACATGTGGACTCAGGACCAACATAAAAGGCATTCAGTTCATCCCAGAGAGACCTCATCTTAGTGAAATAAGCAGCTATGCTTGAAGACCCTTGAACAGTTGAATTAATTTCCTTTTGAATATAGATATACCTAGACCCATTAGAGTGACCATACCTATCATTTATGTCTTTCCATACATCTCTAGCAGTAGGAAGACACATAACACTAACAGCAATATCTCGTGAGAGAGAATTTATGATCCAAGCTTTAACCATATGATCACACCTTTCCCAGAACTGGAAATATGGATTGTGAGAGTCAAGTTGAGGAAATTTTCCATTTACCATTCCCAACTTATTTTTGGCAGACAAGGATGTGATCATGTTATTTCTCCAAATAGCATAACCAGAGCCATTGAACGGTATAGGAACTAACTGATGGCTAGGACTCTCAGAAGGATGGATGTAATAACGATGAGAAGGGTCCAAAGATAACTCTTCAAGCCCAGCAGTACCAGTTGAGGCGTTAGTAGTACTAGTACTAGGAGTTGTCATCCTAGTGATTTACAAAGATATGAAACAACAACTATTTCCAGTACTAGGACTAATGACAAAAGCAAATTACAAGTAAGATTAATCCACCACAACAATCTACAGATCTAGATAAAGACCATACATGAACAGATCTACAATAGTAAATCCACGACAACAAAGTGCAGATCCAGATAAAACACCATACGAAAATAGATATACTATAACATCGTCCTTAATGAGCACAAAAAGAACAAATCAACCCTAAATGAAGCATTTTCAACCGGAAATTCAATGTTGAATAGATCAGGGACGAGGAAAATATTAACAAAGAAGTCGCAGGTACTATTTACCGGTCTCTTTCATACACCTGAAAGAGAAAAGGTCTTCGGCAATAGATTTAAACCAAACTTCAAACGTCGTCTGTTTATACCGTCGTAACGAACCCACACGATTTCGCCATTAACAGGTAAGATCGGAAAGCGAAGGAAGAAGAGAGGATCCATCTACACGCTCTGATACCATGTTATTATGAAGATACGATGAGCTCCATTGACAATCATTGAAGAACCTAGAAGGTTCGAGAACAATCAGATGAAGAAGAGAGAGAATTTTTCTTTTATTGAATGGAGAGTCAAAATATCTGTCTGCTCTACTACCTCCACTAACTCAACTATATATATATATATACACTTGTACTGGGCCGAGTTATGGTATTGTTACATTGGGTTGGACAAAAAATTAACTGGGCTAACTATTACAGCTGAAATTCCAAAAATGAACATGTATATATGTAAGTAACTGTATAAGAAAAATACAGAATGTGTATGTTACATAATAGCTCCAACACTGCATTAGGTGCTTCTGTATCTCATGTGTTTCTACTTGTCGTTTGAGTTGTGATGTATCAGTGAAGCGCTTTGTTAGTTGTTTCTTATGTACTAATGAACTTGAACAAAAGTAGAAAACTATTTTTGTTTCAACAAAGACAAAGAAAAACACTAAGTGATTTCGTCCCATCTATTCTAGTCTTGGTGGACAGAGTTACTTGGTACGTGTTGCTGGTGGGAGGCGATAGATATCCCGTGAAATTAGACGAGTTTATGTATCCCTACTTCTCGAGGAATCCATATATGTGCTAAGCCAATACAAAGGGCTCCAACTAAGAACAATCGATTTACAAATTTTATTAACCACAAAATTTAGTGTGCGACACCAAATCTTTTTAATGGGTTTTCTTTCGAATCTTTCCCAGTCAAAGTGCTTATGGAGTCTTTGTAGCAACAAAGCCATAGAATTTAGGCTGTGTTCGGTATGGAGAAAATATTTTTCGAATTTCTCGTTCGATTGGTTAAAAAATTTTAAAAATAAGTTGCTTAAAAAAGGGAAAATGACTTTCTTAGCTAAAGTAGGAAAATAAGTTCGACGAGTGGCATTCACACTGATCATGTCCTCCCCGATGTCTCCCTTCCCTCCAACGCACTTCATTTTCACCCTCCAATACACCAACAGAGTCATTTGAATGTTCTTGTTGATTAAACAAGACCAATAGTCGTTCCCCTGCTCTCACGCAAAGCGAAAGTTTTAGTACATTGGGTTGTTGTTTTACCAAATAAGAGCATATTGAGTTTGAGAACAATCGAAACCCCTAGTGGCAAAAATGAGTTGAGAATGTCTCTCAAATCTTTAATCAATTAAAAGTGATAAATGGGTCCCATAATATTATTAAGTTAAAAAGGTAAAGTCGTTCAAACAATTGGAGACAGTTGTTCGATAACTGCATTGGTTGTCTCAATAGCTATCAAAGTTGTCGACCAACTTCACCCAGTTGGCAAACAACTTTGCACAGTTGTTGGACTACTTCTATATAATTGTTGAGATAACTTTTATAGTTGTTGGAGAGAAAATGTCAAAATAAAAAACTGGAAAAAAAAATTATACTTTTACCTAGTTTTTTAAAACTTGGAAGGGGAGTTTTGGAGTAATTGGCAAAGTTGTTGTCATGTGACCGTGTGGTTACGGATTCAAGCCTTAGAAATAGACTCTGAAAGAAATGCAAGGTAAGATTGCGTACAATATACTCTTGTGGTGGATCCCTTTCCCGAACCCTGAACGTAGCGGAAGCTTTAGTGCACCAAGTTGCCCTTTGCCTAGTTTAATTTTTAAAACTTAAAGAATCCTCACTTAATTGACAAACTTATTTGTCATTGTTAGTAGCCGTTTGGCCAAAGAAATTATTTCTTTCCGGAAAATTATTTTACTTTAGTAAAAAAAAGTGAAAATACACTCCGTTTGGCTATGAATTTTCCAACTCCAACTCCGAAAAATTATTTGAAAAGTGAAAACAAATTTTACTTGTTTTCACTTTTTCCACTCATACTTCTCTCACAAAATTTCAAAAATAACATTAATTTATATTCTTGGTCAAACACAACTTCAACTCCAACTTCATCTTTAACTCTAACTACAACTCCAAAAAAAAATAATTTTCATGATCAAACAGGACCTTAATTCAAAATCCCAACTCTTTTACCCCCACTGACCAGCTAATGTGAAAATACTATCCAAGCTACTCAATTTTTTTCTTAGCTCTGGATTATATTTTAGATGCAAGTTATATACAACGCCGATAACAATAACATACTCAATTTATTCCTATACAGTAAGATTTGGCGAGGATAGATGTACGCAGTTTGTATTACTACTACAAAGATGAGATACAGAGATTGTTTTTGATAGAATCTCGACTCGAAACAAAATACAATGCAAAAAAAATATAAAAGAAATACAAAAGACAATTAGAAATAGCACAACAACAGATAATAACAGAATAATACCACCACAAAATAACACTAAAGCAATCTACCAGGAACTAACACATATTAACAAGAACTCAAGAACAAAAAACTACACGCATAGCACATGGACTACTAATAAGTACAACGCTCCTATACTAGCTTGAATGCACTCCAATTTCAATTTTTAAATTCTAAACTTTTCAACTTCATAAAATAACCTTATTTAAATTATACTCATGTTTAAATCATATTTCATATTCCCTCCATCCCAAATTATGTGTCGTTATTTCCTTTTTGGTCCATCCCAAAAAGAATGTCGTCTTTCCTTATTTGGTAAGTTTTTAAATACACAATTACAATTTTACCCTTAGTGATCCCACTTACTTTAAACACTACTCCCTCCGTTTCAAAAAAAATGATCTACTTTGACTTGACACAAAATTTAAGAAAATAAAAAAGACTTTTGAATCTTGTGGCCTTAAATTAAAGTTGTGTCAAATGTACTAAAATATCCTTTAATCTTGTGGTTCTAAACATGTCATGTGGAAAGTTGAAATTAAAGTATTGTCAAAAAATGAAAGGGATCATTCTTTTTTAAACGGACTAAAAAGAAAAGTAGGTCTTTTTTTAAAACGGAGGAAGTATTACTTTTTATTTATTTATTTTTTCAATTAAAAGTGGTTCCACTTGATTTTAAATACTATTACTTCTTTTTTATTTATTTTTTTAGGAAGGATAATTTTATAACTTTAACGAAATCAATACTTATTTCTTAAATATCATGTCCGATCAAATGACGACATAATTTAGGACGAAAAAAATATTTCTTTAAAAAAATACATTCTAAATTCTAAATATTTACTACGAAAATATACTAAACACAAATTCTAACTCCAACTTCAAATTTTTTAAATAAAATGATTTTTTTTCTTTCCATTGCCAAACTCCTACTAAACTAATTGGAAAAGAAAGTTGAGAAATAGTTTTTGTTTGAATTAGAATCAAAATAAATGCAAAAATTCCCAACCATTAGTTTCTATGGCCAATATTTATTACACGACCCCCAAACACATCCTTTAAAAACATTATTGTACAAAACAAAAACAAATAAAAACAAATGGCCACCTCACAACTTTCCGACCACATTTTCCGGCCATCATTTCACCGGCGACCAATTTTCCGGCAATGCCACCTCACTTCAATTTTCCTAACACCACCAAAAAACACAAAAATAAAAACAATTAAATCACAAAAAAAAATCAAATATGTTATTTATCAAAGTTTAGTTGATAAACAAAGTCCACTAATAAAAAGTCCAACAGTTGATATGAAAAAATTAGTGGAATTTTTGTATGAAGATTTGCCACATTTATTTGATGATCAAGGAATTGATTGTATGGCTTATGATGATTATGTGAAATTTAGAGATCCAATTACTAAACATGATACAATTGATGGTTATTTATTTAATATTGCCATGTTGAAGCAATTGTTTAGGCCTGATTTTCAACTTTATTGGGTTAAACAGGTTAGTATTTACTTCCTCTATTTCGTATTACTTGTCTATTGACCTGACACAATTCTTAAGAAAATTTTAACTGTGTATGTTACTAAATTAACTATTAGTAATAAGTTTGACTAATACTGTTGCAGTTATTTAATGCTCCCTCCGTTCCATGTCAAATTTCTTAATTTATTAAGACAATTTTTTTTTATGTTTTATCTTTTGCATTAATTATTTTTTTTTAAAAATTAAAATATAAATATTATTTGATAGGAATATTATGGTAAATTAATCCGATTATTAATTATTTTTCTTTATTAATGTGTATCTCAATTTGATATGGATAATTTAGGATTACGACTAAGAATAGGATAGAAAAATAATACCCTTTGTTTACTTTTACTTGTCATTATTTTACTTTTTGAGGTTTTATGAACTTTCACCAATATTTTAAGATGTATAATTTAATAATTTAAATTTAAAATTTAGATGATTGAAAATTATGGGAAAATTGATATAAGTTGCAACCCTTTTCATGTTAATAGGATGAAAAAAATATATATTACAATGTTAGTCAAAGTTCAGATTGAATACGAAAAGTGAAATAGTGACAAGTATAAGTGAACGGAGGAAGTGATAAAACTCTCTTCATTTAAAAAAGTTTTAGTTACAACTTACATGTATTTTACTGAAGTAACATTATTAATGAAGATTTGTAATTCTCGGTTTAGCGTTTAACTTCTATATGCAAATGGTGTAATATATTTTATTCAATCAGCTCAGATAACTATAAGGAACCGTCCATAAATGCAATGGCGGATGTACATGTATTCCAGGAGGTCATCCGAACCCCCTTCATCGAAAAATTATACTATTTTTACATGGTAAAAAAAAAAATTTATCTATAAATAATAGAGGCTAAACCCCCTTCGACTAGTCCGTATATGTACTACTGAATTCCTTCACTGAAAATCCTGGATTCTCCCATGCATAAATGAGTGTTAGGAGTATCTTTGGAAATTGGTTAGAGGCCTTGGGTTTGGATCCCAAGTGCTGTTAGTATTTGTCCTGAATTTGCTAGTGAATTCTACCATAATTGTGTTCAGTAGAGGAGCCAGGATATTCACCGAAAGGTTTATAAGTGAACATCCGAACCAACCGAAGGGGGTTCAACATCTAATATATATACATAAGAAATAATTTTAACTATGCATAATATATATATACCATAATTGTGTTTTACTGAGGTTTTCTTGGTGGAAAAGATTGATGATAAATTTGGTTAGCATCAAATTTATCGCCTTCTAGGTTTCCAGTTGTTAGCTTCCGCATGGCGCTCTGATTATTTCAATCTCAACGGGTGTAGAAGCGAGTTGCCTTTGTTAGGGGGCGTTTTACTCCTCAATGTGAAATTTTCCGGTGAGAGTGCAGATTTAGTCGGGCCTCAACGTGGGTACCAAACACCAGTTGAGAAATTTAACCAAAAAATTGCAGTATCACACATATTTTAGTAATTACTCTGGCAGAATATCATATCACTTCCCTGAAGGGGAGCCTTGGAGTAATTAGTAAAGTTGTTGTCACGTAACCACGAGGTCACGGGTTCAAGCCTTGAAAACAGCCTCTGGCAGAAATGGAAGGTAAGGCTGCGTACAATACACCCTTGTGTTGGGCCCTTCCTCAGACACCGCGCATAGCGGTAGCTTTAGTGCACCGCCCCTGCTTTTTTTTTTTTTTTTTTAAAAGAATATTACTCCCCTGGGCTGTTTGTTAAATGAGGAGAAACAGATGAACTCATGAACTGGACCAAGGGAAAGGACCTGTCTTTAGTTATCTTAACTGTTCAATTGACTCAACATAAACCAAATCAACTAGGCTTTAATACTAAACTAGTTGGCGCACCGCCATATAAAGGGCAGCCTGATTCACTAAAGCTCCTGCTATGCACAGGTTTGAGGAAGAGCTCCACCACAAGGGTGTATTGTACACAGTCTTACCTTGCATTTTTGCCAAAGTCTGTTTCTTGGTCACATGGCAACAACTTTACCAGTTACTCAATCACATGACGCACTGCTATATGAATTCTGTATATCCATCCTGCTCATTCAATGGTTGAAGATTCATCATAATTTTAGTATTTTCAAGTGTTTTTAATCTACTGTAATCCTCCTCCTTTGTCTGGTCAGTTGACCGACTATGTTTTATGAAGCTTGCATATGTTGAGTTAGATTGTGGAAACGAAAACGAGCAATCATTAAAAAAATGACTCATGAATAATTGTAAATGTAGTGCTTCTTTAACAGTTCGTATGGACTGCGTACACTTTACCCTTCCTAGACCCCGTTTTGTGGGAATACACTGGGTATGTTGTTGTTGTTGGTAACAATTTGTAATGTGTTGCTTTGGTATCGGATGCATTTAATCTGGTTACGTTTTGCTGCCTAACTTGTGTTTTTAAGGAATGTAATGCACATAGATTGTGAACTTGAATTTTTTCGAGTGATTGAGTTTGTTGTAGACAGGGCCCTATGAGATAACTACAAGATGGACTATGGTGATGAAGTTCGTTCTTCTTCCATGGAAACCTGAATTAGTCTTCACAGGGACTTCCATTATGGGCGTCAATCCAGAAACAAACAAGTTTAACAGCCACGTGGTTTGATTCTTCGCTCTTCCTCGATGCAAATTCAAAATAATTATATCAACCTTGCGAATTAGTTACCGACTCTTGTTGAAATCTGTAGGACTATTGGGATTCGATTCAGAATAATGATTACTTTTCTCTAGAAGGTCTGGTCGATGTCATAAAACAGGTGCGCTATCGAATTGGTTAAGTTAATGCTTTCAAGCCATGTTGCTCGGACTCTCCAAAAATGCTGCCTCACCATGTTGGATCCTCTAAAAATGCACTATCCAACACGCACCTAGCGTCATTTTTGAGGTGTCACGGCAACATAGCGCTTTCCAAGTTCGTGGACCTTATTTTTAATTTGGAATGCAATTTCGGAGCAGTTAAGAATTTACAAGACTCCAGACTTGGAAACGCCCAGTTATCAGATACTTCGAAGAACAGCAGTTTACGAGGTTCGTAGTTTTTTATCTTATAGCATCATACTTCGAGCTAAGAACCTCTATTTTGTTTCAGATTTTTGGATGGTTTCTACTACTTTTAGCCTATGTTGCTCGGATCTTCCAAAAAATTTAGCTGAATGATTGCATTAAGAGTTTTAAGGCTTTAAAAGAGATGAATCCGGGATTTAAAGGTAGTAGGTCCACCGCTTGCTAGTTGCTATCAATACCTCTTTTAGAAGTTCTACTTAAATTTCCATATACATAAGTTTTGAGTTCACGATAGTTAGTGCACATCGACCGTGCAATGCATAGAGCATTGTTGTTCAGTTCAAGGGTGAATGACAACACCCAACTAATGTTCTTAAATTTACGATGTGGAATGCTCGTAACTTTCATTTGTGTAATACAGGTAAGGAAATATGATCCTTTCATAGTTGTAGAAACAGAAGCCGACAATCTCGCAGGAAATAGAGGTTTCAATGATGTTGCTGGGTGAGATAAGCTGCTTCTTTTTCTTGTTTCAAAAATAATCTTCTGTGGTGTTTTGTGATTCTGATTGATATATCGATATTAACTCATCTATGTATAGGTACATATTTGGCAAAAATTCTACGACAGAGAAGATACCGATGACTACTCCTGTCTTCACTCAGGCATTTGATGCTGAAAAATCTAAAGTATCAATCCAAATAGTTCTTCCATCGGATAAATCTTTGAGCAGGTAACTCGTTTTCTTAGTTAACATACGCGAAAACATCTCACACTAGAGTGAAAGTAGTGAGGAGTCTTTGTCCTGACGAAGAATGTGCATGTGTAAGCGCAGATGCAGATCGAGACTTTGAACTTAATAGATTCATGAGATTCTTAGCACTGATCTTATTAATTATGCTTTCGACAGTGTGGGTTCAAATTTCAATATTTTTTCTTCTCACTTATAAATCTATGTTGTGCTGAAAATACTGGTATCAATTGAATCCATAAGTCATAAGCCTCGACAGCTTCTGTGTAAACGTTGAACTTTAGTTCTTTACGTTGTCCAAATGAGAACTATGGAGTCTAATGCTTTATTTTGAATAGCTTACCAGCTCCAAATAAAGAAGGTATTAGCTTAAGGAAAACGGAAGGAGGCATTGCTGCTGCAATAAAATTTAGTGGAAAACCAACAGATGATATTGTTCGAGAAAAGGAGAAACAACTCCGATCCAGTCTTATAAAAGCCGGTCTCAAACCAAAATCGGGTTGTATGCTTGCTCGATACAATGATCCTGGTCGCACGTGGAACTTTATAATGGTATGTTCTATGTTCTGGAGGATTGTTTAGTTCATTGCATCCCTATTTAAGTTCCTCTTTTGCTTTTCGAAAACAGATCATTTCTTGTTCTTTCGATTATCTGCTCCTTCAATATGAACCATACCCTTCCCTTACATGATAGATATATATCTAGCTAGCTCTTTATAATGTCACTAGAGATTTTGGACTAAAAAATTGAGATAAGCATCTAGTACCCCTCGAACTATGGCCAAAGTTGCTACTGTTATTTCGTTTGTACTTCGGGTACACAGAATTTGTATATTACAACACCAACTTCAACTTGAGTTCAAGTATAAACAAGAACACAATGAAGTATATCAAATATCCTCAACACAAGATCAAAATGACCTTTTCAAGAGGTGTATTTTATTTTGCAGAAATTAAGATGAAACAGAAAATAGCCAAGTCGTCCGAATTCACGGATTTTCCTTAAGGAAATAATCCTCCTCACTGTACCCGAGGTTGTGGAATTTTTCCTCCCAGGATAAAATGGCTAACAGACCAACAGTAGCGGTACCTCAAACGGTTGGAATATCTTCGAACTCACAGAACGTTTTGAGTGATCACACAGAATATTTTTGAGACAAGAAGAGAGTTTTTAATCTGAAAATTTCGTGCTAAACCTGTGGAAAAAACCAAGTTTATATAGCCACAACATGCCTCTTCTGAAAAGAGGCAATGGTTCACTCCAAAGGTTACACCTTTGCTGTAAGTTCATGTCTGTTCATCAAAGATTGTATCTTTTCCTAAACAGTCTTCTCATTTCATGAATCAGTGTGTCACTTCATTGAAGGATTACATCCTTCTGAAGCATCATTTCGAACCATTGCAACCTTCTGTAGCCTCAGTTCAGAACAATGTATCATTTCTGAAGCACTAGTTCGAAATCACTTGAAACAGTGCAACTGTTACCGCATGTATATATAAATGGAGGTCCGAAACTGCAGAAAAATTTTTACTGCATTTTTCCTTGGCATTCTTCGGAATTCAAATAATGTTTGTCCAAAAAGATAGATCTCATTGATCGATCATTTGCCAAATACAAATTCGAAGCCGAGCGAGCGACGACGGCGCGAGGCATCTATTATTTCTTGGCCAAATACAAATTCGAAGCCGAGCAAGCGACGACGGCGCGAGGCATCTATTATTTCTTGCCGCACTTGCCATGTGAAGTAAGTGTTCTTGATTATAAACACTTTCAAGTTCTCTTCTTCCACCAATGTGGGAGAAAGAGTAAACTTTCTAATGTGGGAGTACACTTTCTATTTTAGTGTCTCGTTTGCCGAAGCTGAGCCGAGCGACGAGGATGACGGCGTGAGGCATCTATTATTTCTTACCTCACTTGCCATGTGGAGTAAGTGTTCTTGATTATAAACACTTTCAAGTTCTCTTCTTCCACCAATGTGGGAGAAAGAGTAAACTTTCTAATTTGGGAGTACACTTTCCATTTTAGTGTCTCCTTCCCCTTCACGATTTTATTCTCCATTTTTCCATTCACTCTTCTTTCATATACTATGAACCCAACAGTTAACGACACACTCCAACTTCATAGGGGTCACCCCTATTACCCCTTGAACTCAATTTTAGCATATTTTTGTCACCCTTTTGTGCTGAGATGGCACCTTTATTACATAAAATGAGGTCCACGTCAGCTAAAAAGGTTGACAAAAGGTGTGACGTCAACACAAAAGGATGACAAAAATACACTAAAATTGAGTTCAAGGGGTAATAGGACCCCATGAAGTTGGAGTGTGTCGTAGCAAATTTGGACATTGTTTAGGGATACTAGATGCTTTACTCTGAAAAATTTAAGATGTATATACATGAACATGCCTTGTAATCTATGTTGCTCGAATACTTCGAAAATGTCGACAGGTGCATATTGGATCATGGTCCTCCAAAAGTAGTGCACGAAGGATCCGACACGGGTACCAGCGTTTTTTTATAGAGTCCAAACAATATAGCCTGTAATCATCTGGATGATGTAATCATCTGGATGATTAAAGCTACATGTCTCAGATAATGTGAACCCAACTATTATTGTATATATAACTTGAGGTTGATGTAGTAACCCATAAACTTCAAATAGTAAATTCACTTCTGCATTTTAAGGTCATTTTGTGTCTAATCCCTTTTTTTGTTTTTTGATCTTTGGACTTGTAGAGGAATGAAGTTCTGATATGGCTTGAAGACTTCAAGCTGGACTAAGACTTGGATATTTTTGGTGTTCATTATATATTGGTTCCCATCCCCAATGGTCTATCGGGGACAACCTCTCCTACCCCACAGAGGTCAGAGGTGGGAGTAAGGTCTGCGTATACCCTAACCTCCTAGATCCCACCTGTGGAACGACTATGGCAAAGGATGTAACAAAAGCAAGAAATTATGATTTATGGTCTCCAAAGTATGTTAGAATTTTAAGTTTTATGCACTAGCGGTGTAATTTTGTTTTTTAATTTCGTGGTGTATAACCGGGCCAACTTGCATGCACCTTGATACTTCATTAGATATGTGTTACCTTCTAACAACATAGATATCAAATAACTTTGTCCACCTATATTGTTAATAGGTTGATAGAACCACATAACCTAGTATTTCAATTGGTAACTTGATCAGAAGGACAGCTCTAAACATGTTATAATTGGTTAAACTACTACCACCATGTGAAATCTTTTTATCAGTGTATATAACTTAAATCGATCATATTATAAGGACATATTTCCCTTGAGAAATGAATCTGCCGCTTTTTTTCCTTCATTTGAGGCGGATCTTGGTTAAGTTTTATGGATTCAACTGTATTCATTTTCCTATTTTTTTCACTTCAATCATGATTAATACGTATATTTAGGGGTGGTTGCTTTAGGCTCAAAAAATTTAATATGAATTTTATGATTTTAATTTCACTTAAAAATTATAAAATATAAAAAATATAAAATTTAAATTTAAAAAAAAAAAAAGAACTATCTATTTTTTATTAAAAATATTTTAGAAATTTTTATCAAATTTCATATTAATAAATAAAGTTTTCACAATAATATTCAAGGTAATGCATTGCAAACAAATGACTAACATCTTATTAATTAAAGAATAAATCATCTAGTACTCCTGAAATATGACCAAATTTGTTACGACACACTCCAACTTTACAGGGTCCTATAACCCTTTAACTCAATTTTAGTGTATTTTGTCATCCTTTTTAGCTGACGTGACACCTTTGACTTGGCCTCATGTTTATGTAATAAAGGTGTCACGTCAGAACAAAAGGATGATAAAAATACGCTAAAATTGAGTTCAGGGGTAATTGGACCCCTGTGAAGTTGGAGTATGTCGTAGCAACTTTAGCCATAATCCGAGAGAGTATGCTTATCTCTTAATTAAAATTAGTCCTTACTTTTATAAATAATAATATTACTATATGAAGTTAAATATTAATATCTCCTAAGAATACTACACTAAAAACATTAGTATGTAAGAATAAAAATAATAACTCTAAATATTGATAAAATTTTTGTTATGTGCATATATTTAAGGTCTCGTAAAATTTGGCTTTAAATCACTAATTTTATTGAGACGGTCTTGCGTATATCTAAAAAAAAAAAAAATTAATGTGTACATTTTTCAACTAACAAAAGTTTAACGTGAATGCGGGCACCGAATACCGGATGAAAAAAAAAAAAGATCACACATATTCTAAACCTACTAAATACTCATAAACTCTAGATTATCTTATAGATTTGCCTTTGCCAAAGTACAAAAAAGCCCCTGCATGGGTTAGTATTACTACTAAGTATTATCCATTAAAATGGATGGCTTTCCATATTCTTCTTAGTACTTATTTTTTTTATTTAATCGTTAGTTTTTCACTACCCCAAATTTCTAACAAAAAAATCATTTAATGGATTATACAATTTTACAAGTTCTTTTTTATTTTAGTGTTATTATGGTGTAAACTCTTTTTCTTTTTTGCTTCTCTAGAGGGATTGAAGCAATCTAGGGTGTCTGAAAACTCTTCGTGTTTCCGGTCAGAGGTTAATTATTTTTTTCTCTCGGAATAATTTTTTTATTATGTTAGTGTTTTTCTGAATTTTAATTTAATGTTTATATATCCATGAAAAATTATTCTTCATCATGTATATTGGTGATTCGATTTTTTCTTAATTGGCATTGATATATATTTTCGACATTTCTTCATTACTATGTTTTTATTTTCAAATTTGTGTCACGCCACTCAAATCTCTCTTGTGAGACTACACTGATTATTGTATTGTTGTATTGTTTGGCACTAATACAAGTTATGCACCTCCTTTTGTTTCTATTCTAAAATGCTCTTAATCAAGAAATAATAAAGTTATGATGCGATCTGATTTAGTGCACAAAGATCAAAATATTTGATCAGAATTTGGAATAAGATTTACATTCCATTTTTAAAACTATGGTAAAATTCAAAGTATTTCAATGAAACATATAAACAATCACTTTTTTGCAGGCACAGAGAGTCAACAACAACAAACCCAGTGTATTCCCACCTAGTGGGGTCTGGGGGGTAAGATGTACGCAGTCCATACCTCTACCTCTGAAGAAGTAGAAAGGCTGTTTCCGATAGACCCCCGGCTCAAGACACGAGATACCACACAAACACATAGAAAAGCACAGCACAAGGTTACAAGATTATATAACATAAATACGGCACCCATAAGTAATATAAAACAGAGGAAAGCACACAGATTCATAATAAAACATAGAACACGGACTCCTAACAGGAAAAAAAAAACCCCCACCAAGTAACTCCCTACACTAGCGACTCAAACTGGCCCTAGTCCTCTGTCCTAATTCGCGTCCTCCAGACCTTCCTATCTAGGGTCATGTCCTCGGTGAGCTGTAACTGCTCCATGTCTCGCCTAATCACCTTACCCCAGTACTTCTTCGGCCTACCCCTACCCCGCCTAAAACCATCCAACGCTAGTCTCTCACACCTACGGACCGGGGCATCCATGCCCCTCCTCTTCACGTGTCCGAACCATCTCAATCGGGCTTCCCGCATCTTGCACTCCACTGGGGTCACACCAACCTTCTCCCGGATGGTCTCATTCTGAACTCTATCCCCTCTAGTCAGCCCACACATCCAGCGCAACATCCGCATTTCTGCCACCCTCATCTTTTGGATGTGGGAGTTCTGAACTGGCCAACACTCCGCTCCATAAAACATGGCCGGACGGACTACCGCCCTGTAGAATTTGCCTTTAGCTTAGGCGGCACCTTCTTATCACACAGCACCCCCGACGCGAGCTTCCACTTCATCCATCCCGCCCCAATACGGTGCGAGACATCCTCGTCAATCTCACCGTTACTCTGGATCACGGACCCGAGATACTTGAAACTCTCCCTCTTACCTACCTCCTGTGATTCCAGCTTCACTACTACCTCATTCTCCCGCCTCACGTCATTAAACTTGCATTCCACATACTCTGTCTTGCTTCTGCTCACCCTGAACCCTGTAGACTCAAGGGTTTGCCTCCACACCTCTAATTTGTCACTCACACCCCCTCGAGTCTCATCTATCAGAACTACATCGTCTGCAAAAAGCATACACCACGGCACCTCCCCTTGAATACGCCGCGTCAACACATCCATCACCAATGCAAACAAAAAGGGACTAAGAGTAGATCCCTGATGCAACCCTGTCCGGACCGTGAAATGCTCTGAGTCTCCTCCCGCCGTCCTCACCTTAGTTTTTGCTCCATCATACATATCCTTGATTGCTCTGATATATGCCAGCGGTACTCCACTCACCTCTAAGCATCTCCAAAGCACCTCCCTGGGGACTTTGTCGTAGGCCTTCTCCAGGTCGATAAACACCATGTGCAGGTCCTTCTTCCTCTCCCTATACTGTTCCACCAACCTCCGTACCAGGTGAATTGCCTCCGTCGTCGAGCGGCCAGGCATAAATCCAAACTGGTTTTCTGAAATAGACATTATCCGTCTCAGCCTCATCTCGACCGCTCTCTCCCAGATTTTCATAGAGTGACTCAATAACTTAATCCCCTATAGTTATTGCAACTCTGGATGTCCCCCTTATTCTTATAGAGAGGTATCATGGTGCTCCACCTCCAAGCCTCGGGCATCTTTGCCATCTTGAAAATTTCATTAAACAATCCAGTCAACCACCTAACACCAGCCTCTCCAACGAACTTCCAAAACTCCACCGGTATCTCATCCGGCCTCGTCGCCCTACCCCTTCGCATTCTGCGAACAGCCTGTCTAACCTCTTCTACCTTAAAACGTCTACAATAGCTAAAATCCCGACACTCCTCTGAGTGCTCCAGTTCCCCTAACACAATAGCTCTATCCCCTTCGTCATTCAAGAGCCTATGAAAGTACGACTACCATCTATTCTTAATGTGGCCATGCTCCACCAACACTCTACCGTCCTCCCCCTTAATGCACCTCACCTGATCGAGGTCACGACCCTTCCTCTCCCTAGCCTTAGCGAGTCTAAACAACTTTTTCTCCCCTCCCTTCCCCTGCAACCCTGCATACAAGCTCTCAAAGGCGGCCGTCTTAGCTGTCGTGACTGCTGACTTAGCCTCCTTCCTCGCTAGCTTGTACTCTTTCCTGTTTACTCGCTTCTCCTCTTCGTCCTTACTCTCCACCAACTTGGCATACGCCCCTTTCTTGGTCCCCACTTTCTTCTCCACCTCTTCATTCCACCACCAATCCCCCTGATGGTGCCCGGCCCGGCCCCTAGAAAACCCCAACACCTCACTTGCCTTCTCCCTGATACACCTAGCCCCTATCCCACATACTATCCACGTCTCCCCTACACTCCCACACCCCCATTCCCGCCAACTTCTCCCCTATCTCCCACGCATTCACTGGCGTCAAGCCGCCCCACTTAATTCTAGGTCTACACTCCCTACTCCTCCTCTTCCTATTCTTCTTTATACCCAAATCCATAACCAAGAGCCTATGCTGGGCAGGCACAGAGAGTGATAAAATCAAAATATTCCAAACTATAGTTTATGTAGGTAAAGGGGAACAATATATAGTTGAGGTATGAAACTCGTTAAAAAGTGATAGTTCAAGTGGTAAAAGGAACAATGTATAGTTGAGTATGAAACTCATCAAAAAGTAATAGTTTATGTGGTAAACGGAACAATGCATAGTTGAGGTATGAAACTCGCCCAAAAATAAAACGATAGTTTAGGTGATAAAGGGAAAATGCATAGTTGAGGTATGAAACTCGCCCCAAAAAAAGATAGTTTAGGTGATAAAGGGAACAATGCATAATTGAGGTATGAAACTCTCACAAAAAAACAATAGTTTAGGTGATAAAGGGAACAATGCATAGTTGAGGTATGAAACTTTCCAAAAAAGTGAAAGTTTAGGTGGTAACATGAACAATGTATGGTTGAGGTATGAAACTCACCAAAAAATGATAGTTTAGGTGTATTTTAAACCATTAGCTCAAGAAACTATGAAGCAAAAAAAAAAAAAAGAATTACTATTGTTTTTACCTTCATTAGCATATTCTAAGCAGTGCTCAAGTTTATAGAGTCCCAATTCCCTTTTAAGTTGAGGTTCTATCGAAAACAGCTACCTACGCTACAAAGGTAGGGGTAAAGTCTGTGTATATCCTCTCCAGACCTCACTTATGGAATTACGCTAAATATATTGTTGTTGTTGTTGTTATCGTCGTTTATTAACATGAAGATGTTTCCGTGTTCAAGCTACAATAAAAAGCATGTAAGATTTATATACACTACATGTATGTAACTACATTATATGTACTGATAGTCTTAAAGAATTTTTACACTATCAAGTCACTTAAAATGTAACAACATGTAATAATAGTGGCCTAGTTATTGATAGTGTATAAATCTTCACAGCGTCCGTGTATATAAGTTTTTACTAGCTATGTTACTTGAACTCTTCAAAAATGTTGATGGAAGCATGTTGTGTCCTTCAAAAGTAATGTATTTCTTGATGATCCTATATGAGTACTGCACCAATTTTGGAAGGACCGAGCAACATAGTTTACTACTGTACATGTAATAGAGGGCAGCCCGGTGCACTATAGCTCCCGCTATGCACAGGGTTCGGGGAAGGGCCTCACCATGAGGATGTATTGTCATTATAGTGATTCATTCAATTCTTCAAATGTTGACACTGCTTACGAAAAATCCTGGATACGCCACTGACGTAACTCGTGTCGGATGTTTTAACAGGGAGAAAAATGACGGAAGGAAAGGCAACTACACCCTTGATGCCACCCTCATCAAACAAGTTGCCAGTATACAACAAATCAGTTAAGTTGAAATATGTTAAGCTTGGTTACCATTACCTCATTACTCATGGAATGTACCTCTTATTAACTCCTCTAATAGCTGTGGTTGCTGCTCACATGTCAACACTTACTCCTCAAGATCTGTCTGAACTATGGGAGAATCTTCGGTACAACCTAATCTCAGTAATTTCATGGACAACACTCATAGTACTCGTGTTAACGGTCTACATTGTAACGCGTCCTCGCCCAGTATACCTTGTGGAGTTCTGCTGTTACAAGCCTGGTGAAGCACATAGGTGCACAATGCAGACTTTCGTGGACCAGTCTAAGTTAACCGGTGCATTTACCGAGGAGAATCTTGATTTCCAACGGAGGATTTTACAACGATCAGGGCTCGGGGACAACACGTATTTCCCTGAGGCTTTGCTCAACATACCTCCTAATCCATCGTTGCAACAAGCTAGGAAAGAGGCTGAGACGGTCATGTTTGGTGCTATCGATGGTCTATTGGCTAAAACAGAAGTGAAAACGAAGGACATTGGAATCTTGATTGTCAACTGCAGCCTGTTTAACCCAACTCCCTCTTTGTCAGCAATGATCATAAATCATTATAAGCTTAGAGGGAACATAGCTAGCTATAATTTAGGTGGAATGGGATGCAGTGCAGGGATAGTTTCAATAGATCTGGCTAAAAAATTGCTTCAAGTGCATGCAAGTACGTACGCTTTGGTTGTTAGCACAGAGAATATAACACTCAATTGGTATCTTGGAAATGACAGATCAAAGTTAGTGTCGAATTGCTTGTTCAGAATGGGTGGTGGAGCTATACTTCTATCGAATAAATGGACAGAGAGGAGGAGATCAAAATACCAACTTTTGCACGCTGTTAGAACGAATAAAGGTGCAGACGACAAGTGCTTTGCTTCCGTGACTCAAGAAGAGGATGCTAACGGAAAACTAGGTGTTTCTTTGTCGAAAGAACTCATGGCTGTGGCTGGAGATGCCTTAAAAACTAATATAACTACTCTTGGACCTCTTGTGTTACCGGTATCAGAACAGTTGCTATTCTTTGCTACGCTCATTGGGAAGAAACTTTTCAAGATGAAACTCAAGCCTTACATTCCTGATTTCAAACTAGCATTCGAGCATTTCTGCATTCATGCTGGTGGAAGAGCAGTTTTAGATGAAATAGAGAAGAATCTGCATCTTACTGAAAGACACCTCGAGCCATCAAGAATGACATTGTATCGTTTTGGCAACACTTCGAGCAGCTCTTTGTGGTACGAGTTGGCTTATATCGAAGCTAAGGGAAGAGTGAGGAGAGGTGAGAGAGTGTGGCAAATAGGATTTGGTTCAGGATTCAAGTGTAATAGTGCTGTGTGGAAGGCTTTGAGGACTGTAAAGCCAGCAAAGGAAGTGAATCCATGGATGTCTGAGATAGACAAGTTTCCAGTGGACGTTCCACGAGTAGCAAACATTTAAATACCAAATGCGTTCAATGAGCAGAGACAGATCCAGGATTTGAAGGTAGTTGGTACACCTACATAGACATAATACTTAATTATTTTTTTATTTTATTTTTTTTGTATATTACTCCAGGATTCTTCATCAGCAAGGACAATTTGTTAGTTTTTAAGAGAATTTTGTTGTCATTGGATGTTACCAATTGTCTAGAATCCAATTAACTATTTTTGAAACCTTCTTAGGTTTGTGAATTTTGATTGAAGCTTGTGATCTTAATAGATTCATTTGAGGACAATGTTGATTGTCACTTTTCTTATATTGTCAAAAAAATTCTTACGACAAATGTACCATAGCATGAACAATGCAAGTTCTTGCAAAATTTCCTTTTTTTTTTTTTTTTTTAATTATCAGTGATGTCCAAGCTCGTTTGCATGCACCTCAACTATTCAATCCGGGTATCTGCCTTGGCTAGTCTTGAACCGAAAGTATATTATAAGCCGCCATATTTTGCACAAAAACTTGTGAATACACTGTCCCTAAGCCATCCAACATCCACGCGGGGATGCTGGAAAAGAGAAACAACGGAACTGAAGAGTTGATCTAACATCGGATCATGACAACATTCACAATTCACATCCATGGATGGATCGGTTAAGTAAAGGGGATACGAAGGAATCGCGCAATCACATTAAATGTTTAGTGTCAAGAATACCTAAGGAGAACCATGATGGAATATGCCAACATAACAATTCTATGTCTATGCATTTGCAGACACCAAAACCAAATGGTTTAAGTTTCCAGAAAGGAATATTTCTCCAAAAAGGAAATAGACTAGCCGTAGCGCACACGCTTTCATTACTCCTTAGAAGATTTGTTGATAAGCGACTTGTGAATGTGCGGTATAACACCTCCTCCAGCAATAGTTCCTTTGATCAGAGTATCAAGTTCTTCGTCACCACGAATAGCTAGTTGCAAATGTCTTGGGGTGATACGTTTCACCTTCAAATCCTTGCTTGCATTTCCAGCCAGCTCCAATACCTCCGCGGTCAGATACTCCAAGATTGCAGCAGAGTAGACAGCTGCAGTGGCGCCTACTCTCCCATTGGCGTTGGTTCTCTCCTTCAACAGACGATGGATACGCCCAACTGGAAACTGAAAAGCCACAAGACAAACAGTAAAGAGACCACAAAGAAAGCTAGTGTAGTGTGATCCCTACACTGGCCAAGGATAAGGTATATGCAGAATTTAAGGTCAACAATCAACATGTCATATTCCTTTTATTAATCAAATTAGACACGAGTGAACAAAAGTCAAAGACATTAGTACTCAGGGAAGTATAATACCAGTACTGCTCTCGAATGTCATTGCCAGGATTGCCACTCTATGGATTTCATTGGCTTTGAAACGAAAAATATCAGTGTTAACCATAACGGATGAGTCAAGAAAAGGGCCGTTAACTTCATGTACAATATCATGAAAAAGGAATCAGAATAAGATAGATAACTATAGCCGTTGCCTAATCGTTGAGCAGTTTGCGGCATAGCAGCAGCAGCACAGGTCAATTCAAGAGTCAAAGAAGAGCACCACATTCAAGGAATAAAACTACCACCAACCAGACCTTACTATTCACACAATTTGTGTAGTTCATAGAAAAACAGAATGACCAAATTATTCAGTATCATACTCCATTGCCACAATAACACTAGCAGGATTTTCTTATCTGTATCGTGAAATTTTATCACTGGATAGAAACCAGCACCGTGCACTCCACCCCCCTCCCCCTCAAAAAAAAAAAAAAAAAACTCAACGTTAGAAACAAATGCCGACCAGTTAGAAAAGAAACTTCTAACCAGTCGCTCTTCCCCTTTTTCTGATCGCAAGATGTCTTTTGATGCGCTATTGCTATAAAGGTTACAACCTAGGCATTCAAAAAGAAGGTTATTACAAAAAAATGCTGCCAAAGCTATTATATCTTCAGAAAAAAAAAAAATCAGTGTAACCCTCACCGACATCATACCTTCTCAAGTCCTGTAAACAAGGCAGACCAAGTCCTTAAGTTCATTCATGACAAGTTCATTTGATCCTAACCATCAAACCAAAATAAGCACGCCATTGCGGGGAATCTTAGTAGCTCAGTTGGTTGACTACCTGAACTTCCACGTTGTTGGTGAGGGTTCGATTCCTCATATTGTAATCCCCCTCCCCTACCCTTTTTAAAAAAAAAAAAAAAAAAAAAAAGTGTGCCATTGCCCCGAAAAAAAAAAATTGTATGGACAGATGAGGACACAATCCCTGAGCCAAAGCTGCATGAACCACAATGTTAATGCTCATTAGACCCCCAAGACATAAAGGTGTATGTAGCTAGTAATTATGGTTCACCTTTTTCTCCCATGGCTCTTTTTCTGCTTCGTCATTTCTGACTATTTTGAATATATTTCTTGAAAATCCACCAAACTCATGAATATCCAGGACTATATAACTACCATGTTTCACATTTTCAACAGCTCTTAAACAAAGTCGCTATAAATGAAAAGAACAAACCCATAAAGCACATCATGCAAAAATTTTGACACCTTATACTATACCATAAGAAATAGAAATCAGCGTATTGAGAACTGCTTTAATTATTAACCATTTCCACAGAAAGAGAAACCACAAACTCGAGTCCATTATACGTACTAGATAAATTCAAGATTAGTTCATTGGGACAAAGGTTCCTGTAATAAAGGTAATATATCTACATAGTCTACCTCAAACAATGTGTAGGCCATTATTAAATAGTGGACCAACCTTTTCTAATACTGTATGTATTACCCATACCTTTTCCACATATTTTAGTCATATTTAATAACCTGGCAAATTAATAAAAGAAATCCTTTCAATCCCCAAAAAAGGAGGGAAAAACAAGAGGCGGATCAAGAATTTGAACATTATAGGTTCGAGTTTGAGTTCTACCACAACTTTAATTAATAATCATAAGCATGAATAACAAATATATGAACAAAGAAATTGAATAAAATAACTGCGACAAAGTGAAATATCAATTGTTTAGCGTCGCATCTCCGGGATTACACTCATTGATAAAGAAAAGTATGCCTTAGAGACTCGATGACGACATTGAAGTGCCCATAAAGCAAGGCAAACCGCTTAACATGTTTTGCGTATTGCTTCAAGGCTTAAGCATGCAACACTGGAAAAAACTGAAAAAGGACCAAAAACAGGTATCAAGTAACTCTATCCACCAATCGATTGGAAGAAATCACCTAGTGTTATCGTCTCTGCTAGGATTTGAACTTGAGACCTCATGGTGTTCAACCTACTTCATTGACCAATAGGCCACACCCTTACGTGCCCAAAAAATTAAGCTTAAACAAATAAGAAGGCCCAAAAGTTTCAATTCAAGCTCAATTTCGTATTGAATAGAATGAAGGTTATAAGTTCAAATACTCAAAATCAAATAGTGCACAACCTTTTTCAAATTATATACTACCCATACACATTGTTAGGCAAATTTAACAACCTTGCCAAAAAAACAACAACATACTCCGGGTAGTTCACCAAGTGGGGATCTGGGGAGGGTAGAGAGGTTGTTTCCAATAGATGCTCGGCTCAAGATAAAAATAGTTTAAAAAAGAAGTAATGGAAATACAAGCAACAACAAACAACAATAAAAAAATTAGATAGTAGCAGAATAATACTACAACAAAATAATACAATAATCAAACTACACGAACCAATAGATAGTAAGAGAAATAGATCAAAAAAAAAAATAAAAAAATTACAAGAGTAATACTACAACCACTAGTATGGCAAGCAAAACAATCCACTCCTTCCTGTTAGTATGGACACACTTATACTTACTACCCATCATCCCTAATCTATGTCCTCCACACCTTCCTATATAAGGTCATGTCCTCGATAAGCTACAACTGCATCATATCCTGTCTAATCACTTACCCTCAATACTTCTTCGGTCTACCTCTACCTCTCATGAATCCATCCATTGGCAACCTATCATGCATTTGTGCACTCTCCTCATCACATTCCTGAACCATCTCAACCTCACTTCCCACATCTTGTCACTCTCACCTTGTCCATTGTTAGTCCTACCTCTTTCCGTTTAAGTTTTAGCGGCACCTTCTAATCACGCAAAACTCCAGATGCAAGCCTCCGTTTAATCCACAAACGAAGAACTTTATATTCAATTAGACTTTTTCTTACAATCAGACATTACTTTGCAGCCTAAAAACATTCTAAATCGAACCATAAACCGAGACTCCCATACAACCTTAGGAAAATCAAACTCCAAAAGGTAGCTATTTAAAAGGTGGGAAACCCAAAGTTACATAAGCCCCACATAAATTCCCCATATAGCCAATGTGGGACTTTTTGCAATAGGATCATAACAAACCGCCACACTCCGTATCCGTTTCACTCTGGGCAGCTTTCACCCTACTTTGTAGGTAGCCCTTTTCGAGACCTTGATGCGCTGTGCGCTGGACATTGCTAACCCCGAACGAACATTGTCATACCAATGTCACCATCCCAGGCACAATGGGTGATGGGTACAAGCTTTGTTTATCCTTGTTTGCTATGTGTTTAATATATATTGTTATATCTATTGCCATGTCTAGTGGACATAGTTATATATATATATATATATTTGTTGTGACGTGTTATATCTATTTTGCTTAAGTGATGGGTATTTCATGAATTTGATTGACCTGCGCAAAAGCTGACCCAAATACAATAATTATCAAAAGAAACCTAGTTTACGATTATAAATCAAACAATTAATAAAAAATTAAAGAATTAAAAATAAACCCAGATATTATTTTGCAGAAAAATTAGTACCTGAAGGCCAGCACGAGAAGAACGAGAAGTGGGTTTCTTTTTTTCCTTTTCTTTCTCCTTATTTGATGCAGCTGTTTTCCCCATTATCAATCCCTTTGCTCCTTTCCCTGACATTTTTCCAATATCAAAATTCGCTGATTTTTCGAAGATCGAATTTTGTTGATTAAATTTTCGTAACTCACAAACAGTCGATGAGTTGAGAGAGAGACAGAGAGAGTATAAATAATGTGAATGTGATTGGGACTAATGTGTTGGGGGTGCTGGGGAGCGGGGGGTTAAGTTATGCAAGTGGTTTTTACTATATTGCCCTTGATTTGTGACTATTTTTTGTTTGTTTCCTACTTAGAGTTGGATATTTGTTTGGGCAAACAACGTAAATCCCCATAATTTAAAACTTAATTTCAGAAACTTTTGATATTTTGAAGAGTGTGCATCGATCAATTCGATTCGGTTTTACTCCCTCCGTTCTAAATTACTCGTCCCAAATTGAGATGACATATTGATTAAGAAAAATAATTAATAGCATGACTAGTTTACCATAGTACCCCTATTAATGATATCATAGTACCCCTATTAAATGATGTTTACATTTTAATTTAAAGCAAAAGTAATTAATGCAAAGGGTAAAAAACATGAAAAAAAAAAATTATCTTTTCTTGATTAATGAAAAAAGACAAGTAAAATGAAAAATCAAATTAGGAAATTTGGGACGGAGGGAGTATGTGTTATTGGCTCGATTTTATCGATTTTTAATTTTTAAATATGCAAACCTAATAACCAACCAATAAGATATTTATTTATCGATTTTTGGTCCTTAACAATTTGATTTTCGATTTAATCAATAAGAAAATACACATAAAATAAAAATAGTAACAACTAACATAAAAAATGAAATCTTAGTTGCCGTTAAAACCCTACATAATGCGTTTTAGTTTACAAGAATCTTCAAACTTGAACTGAATGTTAGTTCGAAAAAAAACTCAATCCTAATTGTTGGAAGCTACTGAATGCTTCAAGCTTTTCGATACGGCAATTATGTGCTTTATATTGTGTCTTTGTTGTTCTGAATAGGTTAATACTTTGTGAATCACTAAATTATGAATAATAAAAAATTTATATATTGTGAATAATAAATAAATAACTCAATAAGTTAAAGCCGAATTCGAACCGTTTATCCAATAAAAACTTTTATAAAATCAATAAAAATTCATCAATCCAATAGCATTTTTATCGGTTCGGTTCGATTTCTGCACACCATTAATATTTTGTATAATTGATGACAATCTTGATTGCCAGATTGGAGCTTAATTATAGGAAGTTTCGACATTTTGTATTACTAAAAATCTCGATTGATAGTTTGAAGTTTAAATACAGAAAATTTCAATATTTTGTATAATTACTGAAAATCTCGATTTTTAGTCTGTCGAGATACATAATTTTTTCTTTTGTAAAGATACATCAAACAAAGATATAATTTTTTTTCCTTTGTAAAGATACATAATTAGCTTTCGATATTTTTTTTTTTGATTTTGGGTTTGTCGAGCTACTTAATACATTCAACGAAGATACATTTTTTCTTATAAAGATACATAATTAGCTTTCGATATATATTTTTTTATTTTGGGTCTATCGAGATACATAATATATCCGACGGAGATATATATTTTTCTTGTAAAAATATATATAATTAGCTTCCGACATATTTTTTTCGATTTTAGTTTTGTCAAGATACATAATTAACTCCCTGATAAATCTAAGGACGAGACATAATTAGTTGAAATTTTTGTAACTATTTTATAAGGGTGAGCATTTATGTAAATATGGTAAGTTAAGATGTATTTTTATGTTATTTTTTCTATTTGTTTTTGGATTTGACTAATCAACACATGTTCAACAATAATTGTATAGTTTGAAAACTCAATCAATAATTACCCATTTCTATTATTTTTTTTATTAATATTAAATATGATTCATTATCCAATGTATTTTTCAAATCATTAAATTTGTTATATTCAAAGGATAAAATTACTCCTATCATTTACTATTTTTTTAACTTGTGTGTCAAGTCAACAGTGAACAACTACTGATGGACCGAGAAGCAATAAAATATTCTTTTTTTAAATAATCATGATTTTTGGATCAATTTACATACACCTTGACTAATTTACGGATATCTGTCAGCTTCCACTAACAATAGCTAATAGGTAACGCACGTGTCTGATATTTAAGGCAATTTTTACATACAATTCAGACAAAAAAGTTTAACCTTAGTCGTGTATGCCCTAATTATTTCCCAAATCAGGTAAACTAATAAAAGAAATTATACACGACAAGCATTAGATAAATGGCAACTCCGAAAGTTAGTGTTGTTGCATTTCACTTACTTACACGGGCGAAGCTAGTCTTTGGCATGGGGTTTATCGAATTTTCTTTGGCGAAAAACTATATTACTTATACATCATTAAAATTATATTTTTGGTATATATAATAAATATCGAAACTTCTTCGATTAATTTTTCTTCAAACTTTGAACCCCTTTTGTGGAAATCATGATTCCACCTCTGGTTACTTTGGGTCGAGTAAGGTGTCCGAGTTAGGGCTATGATTTGGGACTAGGAGTCTGAGGTCGGATTAGGTATCAAGGTCAGTTCTCAGGGTGGGGAAATAGATTGGGTCTGGGACAATAATATTTATCTAGATTATAGTCAACTGTCTTTTGGAACATAAGAAAATCATTTAATTTTCAAATAAAAAATTACTTTTCGTGGAAAACACTTTCCTTCCTACGAACACATCATTATAATTAGCTAATATATATTGATAATGTAAGAATTCAAATTTTCTTAGTTGGGGGCCTATCGGAAACAGTTTCTCTACTTCGCCTGAGTTAGTAATATGAACAGTAAACTATATATACTTTATCATTCATAAATCGTATTTTATGAAAATAAAATGAATATGTTATTTTTGTAAAGTAAGAATTCAAATTCAATTAAAAAAAACACGTTAACATGGAGATTATTATTTAGGTGTGACGAAAGACTTCAAATTCATGACTTGTCAACACTAGCACCTACCACCAAAAAAGTTGAAAACTTGTAAAAAGTTGATGTCATTAGTCAAGTTGGTCCCCAAACCATTATGCAAATAGAACTTTTCCCAACCAAGTTTATAGAGCCTTTTTATTTATTTAAAATACAAAATGTATTTAAGTATAAGTAATTATCATTCCGTCACAATCCTCCCTAGTTATACAAAAAAAATTGAAGCTAGTGCGCTTAAGAGTGTAACCTAGTAATTAATGAAGTTGTTAAAAATAATATATGAGGTCTTAGGGTTCAAATTCCAGCAGAGATATAAATATCAGATGATTTCTTCTTATATATTGGTGAATAGAGTTATCTGACGCTTGTTGTTGGTTGGAGGTAGAAAATATCTCGCGAAACTAGTCGAGATGTGCTTAAACTAGTCCACAGTAATTACCAGCTGGTGCATGTTGTTATTGGAAGCTAGCAAGTATCACAAGAAATCAGTCGTGGGAGATAGCAAGTATCACATGAAATCAATCAATGTGTATATAAGTTGACCCGGACATCACGATTATCAACAAAAAACTAGAAGCTAGCCCAGTAATTACCTGGTGCATGTGAAATTGGTCGTGGGAGATAGCAAGTATGACATGAAATCAATCGAGGTGTGTATAAGTCGACCTGGACACCACGGTTATCAGTAAAAAGTGGAAGCTAGCCCAAGTATCACATGAAATCAGTCATGGGAGATAGCAAGTATCACATAAAATCAGTCGAGGTGTGTATAAGTTTATCCAGACACCACCGTTAAGTGGAAGTTTGCTAAGACTATCATTTAAGGTAGTCAACCAATAATACTAGAAGGATGAAAATTCCAATATTCTTCCTAATCAATCAAGGTAGAGAAAATTGACTAAAAGTGTTTCTTGCATACTTTGACAAAGTCAATATATATATCAACAGTACAACAAAATGAATACACTTTGTAAGAACATAGTAGTCAACATATATATCAACAGTACAACAAAATGAATACACTTCGTAAGAACATAGTTCAAATAATCTATACAAAAATTTCATACTATAACAATATAGTTCTTTAATGGCATGGTTAAAAATCCTACTATTTTTCCTCTTCATCAACCTTACTTATTCCCAAACAGACACAATTTTCCAAGGCCAACACCTTAGTGTTGGAGAAAAATTGGAGTCACCAAACAAAGAATTCAGGCTTGAGTTTTTCAGCCTGGATGCCAATAAAACACACTATATAGGCATATTCTACAATTTCCCATCCAACGCGACATTATACCCCGATGATCATCGACCCGTGTGGGTTGCTAATCGCGATGATCCGGTACCATATGCACCAGGTAACAATCTCACATTGGATGATGATGGAAAGCTGAAAATTTTCTATGGAAGGAATAGTTTTGTTTTGTTAAGTACTTATAATGCAACCACAAGAAATGCAAGTGTTACACTATTTGACAATGGAAATTTTGTGTTGGTGGAATTGAATACTAATGTTTCTGTGAATAGAACATTGTGGCAAAGCTTTGATTATCCTACTGATACATTGTTACCTGGGATGAAACTTGGTAGAAATGTTAAAACAGGAGAGGTATGGTCACTGACTTCTTGGATAAGCGAAGATGTACCGGCCTCAGGGTCTTTTACGATTGGTATAGACACGAATGACATTGACCAATTGGTAATATGGTGTCTAGGAAGTGTGTATTGGACAAGTGGACGATGGGGAAATGGGACGTTTGGCAATGTATCGCGAGTATCACACTATGACTACGCGGAGTTCAGGTTTGTTTCGACAGAGGATGAGAAGTATGTGACTTACTCGGTGAATGAGACTCGAACTCTGTCTAGATATGCTATAGATTCATTTGGTTTTATTAAGGAAAGAGGGGCAGCAGGACCTTTTGGGGTGTGTTTTGACAAGCCTAGTCCTGGTTGTGTGACAACAGAATCGATAGGGTCCTCGAATAGAAACAATTCGTGGTTCGAGAGGAGGTTAAACGGTGGTTCGGGTAACAGATTTAGGTTTGGAAACAACAACATGAGTTTATTTGATTGCAAGAGACAGTGTGAGAACAAGTGCTCTTGTGCTGCTTTCGCCTCCATCACTGCTACTGGAACTGGTCGTCTAATTTCCAATAATGCATCTATCTTGAGTTCATTAAATCAATCAGATGTTTTCATTCTTGATGCTGTAAGAGGTATATGTTCATATTTACCTCGTTGCCTTTTTTTTCCGTCGGAGGTCACTGATTCGAGCTATAAAAACAAGACTCTTGCACAAATGTAGAGTTAATAACCCAAATGGTCACTCAACTTATTAGTTTTTTTCTCAGAAAGTCACTAAACTTTAATTCTTACTCAAAAAGTCACTCGACTATGAATTTTTCTCAAAAAGTCACTCAACTATGAGTTTTTTCTCAGAAAATCACTCAACTATGAGTGTCTTACTTACAAAGTCACTCAACTATGAGTGTAATTTAATTAATTTTTTTCACTAAAATTTGCTAACATGTAATCTTTATTTAAAATAAAAAATTAAAGAAATAAAAAAATCATTTAAACAATCAATTTAATGACCCTCCTCCAAAATTCATTTAAATGATTTTAAAAAGGGGAAAGACTCAAATATGTCACTGAACTATCAGAAATGACTCATTTATGCCATCAATTAAAAGTTGAGTTCATTCATGTCATCGCCGTTACAAAACTAGCTCATTCATGCCATTACTTTTAACGGTGGTTTTCAAAAACAACTTTGCCACGTGACCTTTTATTAGAGGTCCACGCCATTAATTAAAATAAGCAAAAAGGCTCAAATATGTCATTGAACTATCATAAATGACTCATTTATGCCATCAGTTAAAAGTTCGGCTCATTTATGTCATCACCGTTATAAAATCAACTCATTCATGACATTACTTTTTAATGATGAGTTTTTAGAAATAGCTTTGCCACGTGATCTTTTATTAGAAGTTTACGCTATTAATTAAAAGAAATCAATAATAATTTTAAAATATCTGAAATTAGTTAGTATCGGGATTACTTATTTGAAATGATTTTTCAATAATGTATACTCCCCTAATTCGTGATGGGAGAATGGAGAAGTTGTATTGGTACGCCTCTTTCTTTTTCTTGCTTGCCCTAATCATTCATTGGCTTATTTTCTTGCAACTTCGGAGTATATTTTGGAGTCACTGAAATTAAAACTAATCAGTTACTGTAGGATATAATTTTTGAGGTTTCTATTAAACGTAATATTTATAATGACTTAGAATGAACTAGAAATAGCCAAAGAATATACATTAATCGTTATTTTTTCTTATTAGAAAACTAGTTGTTGTTGTAGGAAAAAAAATACTTTAATAGGTGTGGGTCAGGTTATATTAAATGAATCGGTTGTTTTTAATGGGTCTAAGATATTTTGAAATTAATATTGGTTTATTTTAATTAATGTCGCGGACCTCTAATAAAAGACCACATGGGTGAGCTGATTTTATAACGACGATGGCATAAATGAGCTGAATTTTTAACTGATGGCATAAATGGGTCATTTATAATAGTTCAGTGGCATATTTGAGCCTTTTTTCTTATTTTAATTAATGACGTGTACTTTTAATAAAAGGCCACGTGACAAAACTATTTTTTAAAACCACCGTTAAAAATTAATGGCATGGATGAGTCGATTTTGTAACGGCGATGGCATGAATGAGCCATTTCTGATAGTTCAATGGCATATTTGAGCCTTTTCCCTTTAAAAAAATCTCTCTTTATTTCTTAGAATTTTGATTTTACTATTATTTTTTGCAATTTTCTTGTCCAATAATTAGTTTATACTCTAAAGTATATATAATCATTCATATCATCAATTAATATCCTAAAATCACAATCATTTGATTGTACAATTTTTACTGCTAATTTTACCTCGTTGTAGTGTATATATTATAATGTTATTAATGTTTAATAACATTTGCTAATGGTTTATATCATATCATTTTAGTTTAAAATCTATAATGTTCCCTTTTGTCAACTTATTAGGAATAAAAGTCATTGTATTTATTTGATGCATCTGTATATTATACAAGTGATAATACAAAAAATTACATTATGATTGAAAAATCAATTCCATAAATAAGTATCACGTTGAAAGTTAATTAAATCTAATTAGCTAAATTAATATGATTCTGAAATGAGAATATGTAATAATATGGTTATAAAGTAAACATGAGAATATGTAATAATATGGTTCAACTGATTTTTTAGTTTTTTTAGAATTTCATGTTAGCAAATTTTAATTAAGAGTTGATTAATTAAATAAGTTGAGTGACTTTATAAGTAAAATATTCATAGTTAAGTGACTTTTGAAATAAAAATCAAAGTTGGGTGACTTTCTGAAAGAAAATCCTAAATTGAGTGACTTTTGGAGTAAGTAATAAAGTTGAGTGACTTTCTGAGAGAAAAGTCATAAGTTGAGTGACCATTTGAGTTACTAACTCTAGAAATGTAAGGTAAGATTGTGTACATAGACTCTTGTGGTCCGTGTATAGAATAGCAGAAGAAATGTGTAATTGGATTGACCTTCTACTAGCCTAAGATTGTTAACTATGTTCGAAAGATTCAACTAAAGAAGAGGAAGCTATGAAAATAGAAGGAAGATATTGAATAAGAGAGTTTGGGCATAGAAGAAGACTACTTTATATGCTTTGTATTTGATTTATTTTTGAAGTTGGTTACAATTGTACAATGTCATTCCTATTTATACTAGTCTATGGATGGTTCTAGAATTCTTCTAGATATATCTATAAGAATATTCTACAAACTTTATCCTCTACAATACTCTAGAATATCTAGATATTTTTCTAAAATAATTGTCCTAAATACTATGCTAGAGTTTTCTAGAGACTCTACTAGAAAATTATGATATTAATTTACTAGACTATTCTAAAAATTTAACTAGAAAACTATCATATCCATTCCTCCAAAAAATCCACTTTAGATATTTTTCACACTCCCACTTAAAGTGATTTTTGGTAGCTATCTCAAACTCGTTACAGAAGAACTCAAACGAAACTTTGAACGATACCTTGGTGAAACTCTTAGCAGTTTTTCCCTACTCCTCTTTCTTTTTTCAATGATGAAGATTTTTCGTCATCAATCTGTCCTTGTTGAGTTTTATGATGTTGACTTCTCGAGCTCCCTGTTTCTCTAAACTCCTCCACAGCTTCATTATCTGGAGACACAAACGTGATGGAAAAGTTTGGAGCTCTATGATTCAATATTTTGGAACTTACTCTTTTTGAAGCAACTCCATAACATGAGAAGATTTCATTTATACCATCTTCCTCATTTGATTTGATGACGATTTGATCATCAATTTTTCGTGAAGCCTCAGCACTATAATAAGATCCACCACTAGATTTTCTATCTAGTTCTTCAATCATATTGTATGTCTCTCCATCTGAAATTGTGGCTTTAATTTCAACTTCTTCATCTATTTGCTCTTTATCTTCTTCACCAGCTTCCAGTATTTCTTCTGAGCCAACGATTGACCTTGATATGGTAGATGATTGATCAGAGACATCAACTTCTACTACATCTTCCCTAATACTTTCTCCGATAAATTCATCACCAGCATAGAGAGTTTTATACACCGTCTGCTCAGAATCTACTTTAATATCCTCCATATCAAGACTTTTATTACAATTTGCAGGATCTGCTTCTTTGATTTTCGTGATAGCAGCTACCACGTCTCCAGCCTGAATATCTTCAGTATCCTCTTGCTTCTTATCGTGTCTTCCTTCTTCACAAGATGGGTTGTATTATATCTATTCCAATCTCTTTCTAAATTTATAAAAGTCAAGGCATTTATTGCTCGACTCTCAGCTTCTAAGCATCTTTCTCAGCCTTTTTTTTCTTTAACAACTTTTTCAGTATGAGCTATATTGCTCTCCGTGGCTCGGCAATATCCTTTTGTATGTCCTGATTTGCCACATTGATAACATCTGAGAGGTTTTTTATAATTGTTAAAAGCCTCTTTCTTCTTTCCAGGCGAGCTTGAACCACATGTGAATCGAGAGTGAGGCATATCTCTTGCTTTTCTTATCAGCTACAAGAGCATTTTCTTCCCTTTCGTCGACAAATTCACCAGCCAATTATTTGTCTAGTAACTCCTATGACGACAACAAATTCTCAAATTCCTCCAGGAACGGTTGTTTAGCCCATTCCTTAATTGATGTCACAAAGGGAATGTATTCTAGTTTCAAACCACGAATGATAATTCTTCTCATTCATGCTTCAGAGATAGCCTCGTCCATATTCAATAAAGAAATCGCAGAATATAAGTTCTTAATCTTTAAAAAGTACTCGGCAATAGAAAAATTACCTTGAGTGGTGTTCGCCAATTCATTCTCCAATAGTTGTAGCCGGGCTTTATTCTTATTATTGAACAACTGATCGAGAGTCCTTCAAATTTCATGTGCAGATTTATACCTTATAATATGATCAAATAAAACGGAGGAGATGGATCTCTTCAGAATGAACTCCGCCTCCGCATTAATCTACTTTCACTTCTTGAATGCACTAATATTCTCCGATCCGTCTTCTAGAGGACTTGTGTTACTCCCTTTAACAACATCCCACAAATCCTCGCCCACAAGGTATGATTCCATACATGTCTTCCATACTTTATAATTGGACTAATTCAGCAACTTCATTCCCAGTCCATTAACGCGACCGTTAAAATCCATTCGCACAAACCAGTTGAATCAACCACAAACCCGATCTTTAAATAAACACAAGTCAATCTACGACTTTGGGTCTGATATCATGTAGAGAATAACAGAAGAAATGTGTAATTGGATAGACCTTCTGCTAGCCCAAGATCGTTAACTATGATCGGAAGATTCAACTAAAGAAGAGGAAGCTATGAAAGTAGAAGGAAGATATTGAATAAGAAAGCTTGGGTATAGAAGAAACTACTTTATATGCTTTGTATTGGATTTGTTTTTGGAGTTGGTTACAAATGTACAATGTCATTCCTATTTATACTTGTCTATGAATGGTTGTAGAATTCTTCTAGATATATCTACAAGAATATTCTACAAACTTTATCCTCTACAATACTCTAGAATATCTAGATATTTTTCTAAGATAATTATCCTAAATACTACGCTAGAATATTTTAGACTCTACTAGAAAATTATGATATTAATTCACTAGACTATTCTAGAAATGTAACTAGAAAACTATGATATTCATTTCCCCCAAAAAATTCATTTTAGATATTTTTCACAGTCCAGTCATTCCCTAGATCCTTGTCAGCAACATAACTTTTGACAGATATAAACAGTTGATGCACTTTTATTTGCTTTTTCTTGCAACACTATTTCTATGTCTATCAAGTAATTACAGTCAGTAAAGCGGGGCTCTAACGATAAATTGTACAATGTGTTTTCGTAGAGGTGTTTCCAACAAGTAATCAGAGTGCCAACAATGTACCAACTACAGTGGTGACAAGTAATCAGAGTGCCAATAATGTACCAACTACAGTGGTGCCAAGTAATCAGAGTGCCAACAATGTACCAACTATAGTGGTGCCAAGTAATCAGAGTGCCAATAATGTACCAACTACAGTGGTGACAAGTAATCAGAGTGCCAACAATGTACCAAATACAAACACATTCTCACTTCCTCCTGCTTTAGCACCAGCGCCAGCTACCAATTCAACTGCAGGATCGTCCAAAGGAACTTGTATGTATTGTGTAAATCTAGCTCTTGAATTATTGTGTATGAGTTCATTTAACAAAGAATCATACGTTTTAGCCGCAGTTTTCCGTTTTAGTATCATCATTACACAATCTAGTCCTCGTTTCAAGTATATCAAGAGAAATGACCGTTAGATCATCTATCTAAAACAGCAGAATGTGAAAATGCATCTCCAACATTGCAAAATTTCTGTAGGATAATGCATATATATATATATGAGATCAAGAATATACTTTCCAAAGTGTTGGCAATTTTGACTCGTTCTGTTGATCATATTGTTACTGCTCCTTTCGTGAATGCTCAGCACTGCTTTCCTTGTTTGTTATATTTTCTTCACTGTCATATTCCTTTTCATAATTACGTTGATTTGTTGCACGTGAATCAAGGTTCCTTCAGAAACAGAACCTCTACCTCCACGAGGTAGGGATAACGTCTGGGTACACTCTACCTTCCCTAGTTGCCCAGACCCCACTTGTGGGATTTCACTAGGTATGTTGTTGTTATTGACTTGTCGTGTTGATGCAGCAATAAGATGGTGGAGATGGCTTATAGCTGCAATTGGTTTGACACTATTGTTAGGACTTAGCTCCCTATGTAGTCTTCTGTATGTAAAAGGTAAGCACTTGCTCAGTTGCTCCAGTAAAATTCAACTATGTTGCTCGGACTCTTCTAAAATCCTGCCAGGCCCCTATTGGATCCTCAAAAAAACGTACTACTTTTGGAGGATCTAACACACACGAGGTGGCATATTTTAAGAGGCCGAGCAATATAGAAATGCAATACTTGGCTACTGATCTTACAACGTCCTCTTTCATTATCAGGAAAAGCAAAAGCAACAGCTTTGCTGTTGCTTAATCAAGCAACAAATAGATCTAAAGAGAAAAATTGACAAGAAGATGAGCCATGAAGTACAGTTATACAGCCTCGAGAGCCTAGAAATCGCGACAGACAATTTTTCACCAGGAAATAAGCTCGGGGAAGGTGGATTCGGACCAGTTTACAAGGTAAACATGAAGGTTTTCAAATGAATATGATTCGCACAAGCATAGATACTGAAACGAGTCATTTTTTTTCTCAGGGAGAATTACCTGATGGGCAAGAAGTGGCTATAAAAAGGCTTTCGACGAGTTCAGGACAGGGCCTACTGGAGTTCAAGAATGAAATTTTATTGATTGCAAAACTTCAACATACTAACCTTGTTAGGCTTTTAGGATACTGTACTCAACGCGAAGAACTGATTTTAGTATATGAATACATGCACAACAAAAGCCTAGACTTCTTCCTTTTTGGTAAATATCTTTCTTTTCAACTTCAACAATTAGTTTACTTTCAAGAAATTTCATTCTTTACAATGATATGAACAGATGGTAACAAAAAGGAGCTACTAAATTGGCACACACGATTCAGAATCATCGAAGGGGTTGCTCAAGGTCTACTGTATCTGCATAAATATTCAAGGTTGAAAGTGATTCATAGAGATTTAAAATCGGGCAATATCTTACTTGACGTTGACATGAATCCAAAGATATCGGACTTTGGCATGGCGAGGATATTCGGAAAGCAAGAATCTGAAGCAAACACAAAAAGAATTGTTGGAACACGGTAAGTAAATAAGCAATGTTTTCATATACAAGCTTGTAATATTTACTCGAAACTCTGAATACATTTTTCGGATACAACTTCATCAGTGGCTATATGGCTCCGGAGTACGCCTTGAGAGGCATTGTTTCAGCGAAGGCGGATGTATTCAGCTTTGGAGTTTTACTGTTAGAAATTGTTAGCGGCAAGAAAAACAACAGCTGCTATGATTCTGAACATCCATTAAACCTCATAGGACTGGTAAGTTTCTAGACTAAATTATGAATGTATCTCGTGAAACATAGAAAACATGAAACTATTAGTACTATGTTTGCAGGCATGGGAACTGTGGAGAGAAGAGAGAGCTTTGGAGCTAATAGACGCAATGCTAATTGAATCATGCTCGCGTGATGAAGTAATGAGATGCATTCATGTTGGGCTCCTTTGTGTGCAAGATTATGCAAAAGATAGGCCTTCAATGTCAAATGTTGTTTCAATGCTTATGAATGATATGAGACAACCACCACCACCACCAGAACGACCAGGATTTTTCATCGAGAGAGGGGATCAACATGCAGAGATCTCCGAAGAAGTAGTAAGATATTCAATAAACGGGCTATCAATATCAGAGTTGACAGCAAGATAAGTTTTTCCAACACAGTGAAAATTGAAAATACAATATGTCAATTGGAAAGTAGCTCATTTAACATTCTTTTGATGAAGTGTAAAAAATTACCAACTTCAAGTCTTCATTCATATGTACAGCCTTATTTGTAGGACTGATTTCGAATCCTATTTCCCTGATAATATTAGATGATTATATCGTGAATTAGAGATATTGATCGTCATGAATGCATACATGAAAGGTGAAATTCTGATGCGCCCACGCTTCAAAAATTGCACTATAGAGGAAAGTTAAATATACAATCACTTCAACAACAACAACATACCCAGTGTAATCCGACCAGCTGGTGTCTAGGGAGGGTAGGGTGTAGGCAGACCTTACCCCTACCTCGTAGACGTAGAGAGGTTATTTCCGAAGACCTTTGGCTCAAGTAACTCATAACAAAGCTAATATACACAAATCACTTACTGTGTTATATTCCCCTTTACTGCCTTCAATGTCTTGGCTTTAGGAAATAGGAATGATAAACATGTGTGGTCTGACTCTGATACCTCGTGCAAGTGATAGTTAATGGCTCGAGAAGAGTAAGCCAGGAATCTTCGTCGTACTAAGAAAAGGATGGTAACAATGTTAGGTTTTTAAGAGGCGTGAATGGATATGACCTTTCTGAGTTGTGCCTTTTCCGAAGAGTTGCACCTTTATGAAGCGGTACAACTTTCTGAACCTTTACTTCTCTTTTGAAGCAACACCTTGACGGCTATATATACCTGTTGAATCCTCAGATTTTCTACTCTTCTTCTTCCTGCACTTTAAAATCTTATCGTGTGATTACTACCTTTGAGTGAGTTCGAAGTTCAGCGAATTTGAGATACCACTATTCTACTGAAGTGAATCATTCTATCTTGAGAGGATATATTCCATTAACCTCGGGTACTTTTGGGGGAATAATTTCCTTAAGGACACACCGTGAATTCGGTGGGCTTGATTCTTCTATGTTTTGCATGATTACACTGTTCTAATGTGCCCGTTACATGCTAATTTTCGCCTCATTCATACCTGCTGTCACCATGGTCTCGTCCAAGGCTTCCTTCACTATGTTGTTCAAGACAGATTCAGAATTTGAAGTCGATAAATGCTATTCTTTCAGACTGTTTTCTGAATTTTCTACTTCCAAATCTGTATGATCACAAATTCCTTTGTTCAATACAAAAATTACATACTAAGAAGACCATTCTAAGAGAATGCACTTGTCACTCATTCACATGAAAGAGTAATTTTCGTGTTATTACAGAAAAGCAGAAGCGTTACAAGGGAGCACTCGCGTCACTTTTACTATATCCTATTCCTTTCAAATGGATATGGTTGGTATAATGGAAAATAGGAATATCCATTGATTCAAGTAACAGAAATTCATAATAATGATGTTAGAGAATGCACATATCGTTCATCGGCTATATAAGTCAGAAGAGGTAGCAGAGTTATACATATTTCTCATTCTGACTTTTACATGTTCACAAATTGCCTGTCAGTTGGTATACACTCAACCTGTTCATCCCAAATTACCAATATCTCCCACACATCCCCACCAAAAATAAAACAACAAAAAAATTACTTTACAATTCTGATGATTTAGCTTCATCATTGCTGTCGTTATCGCTAACAAAAACTAAACGATCACCATCTCTGATCAACACTATATCGTCGATTTCAGCTCCATCTTTGCTTACAACTTTGGCCTGAGAGATTCCGTATCTACTAGAACCAATTTGAAGTAGCTCCTTAAAACTCTGTGGGAGTAGAATGAGTTTTCCCCCATTGTCTCCTTTCTCGGGGCAGCAGACTGTCACTCGGGGAGCGTAAGTCTTGGTTGTCGTGGCACTTACATTAGACTCGTTTCTAGATAAAAGCATGTCGTGCTCGTTGGTCTGCTTTGCTGACATTATCCCGAATAATGAGTTGTGGAAGTTATTAGTCCTACGCCGGGGACGTGATCGCCCTGATGAACCTTCTAATCCTAGAAATGAGACTCCGTGGGATGCAGGGAAGATTGCTGGCTCGCTTTTGAACCTCCCAAGGAACCTAACCCCTCGTTCCTCAGGGATAGGATCAACTGATCTAGTTCTCATCACAGACGTGGATTCGAAGAGTTCTTTGATGTCTTCATGTCCTTGTTGCTCAGCAAGGTCCCGGGGGGTCCAATTATGTTCGTCTGGTTGATCAATGTTAGCCCCTCGATCCAAGAGGTACTTTACTATTTCGATGTTTCCTTCACAAACAGCAACATGGAGCGCTGATGAACCGTTCATCTTGGGAAGCGTGACATCCCCGCCATAACGGACAATATCCTTGAGCAAATTCAAGTTGTTTTGTTCAACAGCAACACAGGCGAAATGCCCCACATCACCAGCTGATAGTTTAGCACCATTGTCAATGAGTAACTGGATCACAGGCTCGCGCTTCCCCATTATTGCCTCCCACAATGGCACATTGCCTTCTGAATCTGTGTATCCGCGAAAAAAATCACATTCTCATCACTGACTCTGGATCAGTACACGGTGAAGAATCACGGGCTTAATATTGACATAATACGTAATCAGGCTCTTAAAATTGACGGCAGCTGACAAGTAAGCACTCCCAACTTTGAGTATAGATACCTCAATTCGCCTCACTCCAACTTACAAAATGATCATCTATAACACCTCCACGGGACACAGAGGGTACGAGTTGAGAGTGTTTCGTTGTCAGTTAAGAACAAGTTGAAGTATCAAGATGTGCACTCACAAAGTTGGAGTGCTTACTTGCCGACTGAGGCTAAGTATGAACGCTCTTCTCATGTATTAGGCTTTTAATATGTGGACAAAAAAAATTGGCAACAGTGTGGAAATAGAACTGGAGCATACCTCTACTGTTGGGATCAGCCCCAAAATCGAGCAGAAGAACCACACAGTTCTCAATGCCTTTAGCCGCGGCAATATGCTGATGAGAGAAAACCAACAAGAACAGAAAAAAAATGAGAAATGTAGTAACATATGTTGAAAATTGATTTAGTTACTGCAGTAAATTTTAGTTAATAAGCTGTTTAGAATTAAGATTAGTTTGAATTTTAAATTTTAGATTAGGTTGTTTTAGTTGTTGAGAAATTTTAGGTTTTTGAATTTTATATTATGCAGATTTTTATTTTACATTGGCTATTCAGAGCCCCTCAATGCTCAATAAACTTAATAAACTTACTAAAATCTGTTGAAAGCTTGAAAGTCATTTCAATCAAAAGAGAGTCATTTTAACCCCCTTTTTGGTTGCCTCAACTTTTTAAAAAAAACCAACAATATAGAATCCAATCTCCGGTAACAAAAGATCGTAAAGGGTACTAACCAACGGAGATCTTCCGTTGTTATCTGCTTCATTTGGATCAAGACCGCGTTTCAACAAGTGATGCAGCAATAAGTCGTCACCTCTAAGTGTTGCAAAGCAAAGGGTGAGAGGCAAGTCCATTCTACCGCGAGCTAACATGTGCTCGGTCTCCATTAGAACTCCCTCCATTATCGGATTCTTCATTTCCTTCAAGTGCTGCTCAGCAAAAAGAAAAACATAACAGGCATAGTTTTAGTCGAACCATGTTATTATTCGCGATCATCAAAATCAGAAATATTTATGATTGTTGTTGTTGTATTCATACCTGAAGGAGATTATTCATGATTATAGTCCCGTCCCCAACATTGGCCTGGACGATATTCAGAAATGTGGTACGATTCATACGTAGTAGCTGGCAGAGTCTCTTCGTTCGTACTGTAAATAGTTGAGGCCTATAACAAAGAACCCCGATTTCACCACAAAGATCACCAGTTCTGACCTCCCCAACAACCTGAAATATCCGTTTTGGTATCAGCTCAAAGTGAATCGAGCGAATGTATTGAAACTGTGAAGGTTTTCGCGTATGTTAGATGAAACTTGCCTGTTCAACTCCGTTTTTAAGCACCACTAGATCCTGTCAGATACATTCAACGTTAGTTAGACTCGTACTATCAAGTAAAATACCACGATACATGAAAATTTCCGCGTTCACAATACAAAAAGAGTTTGAAAGTTACCACAGCTCCTGTTACAAGAATATAGAAGTCAGTTGGTGCTTCGTTCTGCAAAATGACGTCCTCTTTGGGAGGAAAATATTCTGCCTTCATCTCGGAGACCTTGAAACCACAGAGAAAATGTCAAATATAAAAGCTAAAAAAGATTCAGGACCGTGATTAATCATCTGATTCATAAGTTACCAGCTGGAAGAGTAGATCGTTTGATACTCCACGAAACAAGTAAACCTTATCTACTAAAGAGTAGAAAAGAAAATGTGAAACGCTTGAACGGATGGCTTTAGGAAGAGACTCGAGTGTCTCTTGTTGCTGCAGCCCCTCCGAGTCTGTTCTGAACTTCAAGCACAAGTGTGCAAGCATCTGATCTTGGAGGCGAGCGGGCAATTGGTTCCTCTGTGCAAAGCTCGAAGCAGCTTGAATTGTGTCTCTCTGAAGCAGCAATTCAACAGATGCATTTTAGAACCTAAACAAAACTATAGAAATACTGATAAAACAATCGAACGATAAGACAAATTTACTCACGAATTTTCTAGTCCTACTTGTCCCGTGCACGACTAAGTTAGTCATGTTTCCTATCAAATATGCTGTCAATCCCAAGTTAAAGAGCATGTAGAAGATATCAAAGATCATTTCCCGCGTATTCTCTGGATGAAGATCACCATAACCAACTGTAGTAAGAGTAGTTATCGACCAATAAATAGAAGTGATATAACGAATCCACAAGCTCTGATTAAGGAAGTCATCCATAGAGGCTCCGATCCATGTCTTGCTTGGATCGGGATAATGAGCCGCGATCAGATAATAAAAGCATGCGGCACAATGAACAGCAAAAAGAGTGACCTATTTATGGAGAACAAACAACGAAATAATACATTGATTAGGACAACATCAATCAACGGCTGATCAAAGAAGGTCGATATGTGCTTACACAAACAAGCTTTGCACATCGAACCCAGAAGTAATTGAAGTTCCTATCTTTCTCCAATCTGTTTAAAAGAAGTAAAAAAACACGGTTATACCTCTCTACAACAGTATTTCACTATAACAGCTGTGTTTTCGTTGGAAGTTGGAACCGCTTCATGTTTATGTTCTCTATAACAGGCCAGCATTTCGCTATAGCAAGGAAGCCCGGTTCACTAGAGCTACCTCTATATGAATGAGGTCCAGGGAAGGACCGGACCACCCAGGTGTATTGTGTGCAGCCTTGCCTTGCATTTCTGCAAGAGGCTGTTTCCACGGCTTGAACACGTGAGCTCCTGTTCAAGTGGCGGCAATTTTACCGGTTACGCCAAGGTCCCCTACAGCATTTCGCAACCAAAAACCATCAGGACAAACAATTGACCATTAGAAGGACAAGCAATTTAGTTACCTGGCAAACAATGCACTAACTCTTCGTAGACGCCACAGACGAAGCATATTGAATAATCCATACTGACGTAAAGGTCTTGGGGATATCTTGACAGCAAGTTCTGAAGGGATTGTTGATATGACATCGAATAAGAACCAAGTACTCATGTACTTCCACGCGATCTTTTTGTGATCATCGACAAGTAGATAAGTGTTTCTATCCAAGTAAGCTACAAAGAAGGTAAGAATGATATCAATCGCGAAGAATCCATTGACAACATTGTCAGTCTTGGCGAGCGGTCCTGCTGGTTTTCCTAGAAAACCAAACTCAAACGGGGACACCCAAGCAGTGTAGACAACCAGCACAACTAGAAATGTTTCCCATAACCTACAAACATCATATTAACCTGAGCTGATTTTAGCAAAAATCCATGTTCATAATCATTTCTATGAGTCTGAAAAGATGACACAATGTAGCTGCTAAGTCAATTACATTTCATGAGGAAACTATTTGAAACAAGAAATTGACAACATTGGTTACAAAAGAACATATACATTGTGTTTCTTAAGCAATGTAAAACATGAATAGAAAGCTATATCAATTAGCAAGTACAGTAACTTAGCAAAACTAAAACATTTTTTACAAAAAAGACAGCGATGCATGAAGCATCCCGCGTTCATGCATGGTCTTGATAGGGCCGCAGTCCAATGGAGTGTGATGTAGGCAGTCTAGCCTAATGCATGTATCGGTGGGGAGTAGCTAATTCCACCACTCGAACATGTGAGTCACGGGTCCTGGCCTATAACAATAAAAAGGACAGCCCGGTGCACTAAAGCTCCCGCTATGCACAGGATCCGGGGAAGTGCCCCACCACAAGGGTGTACTGTACGCAGCCTTACCTTGCATTTCTGCCAGAGGCTGTTTCCAAGGGTTGAACGTGTGACCAGCAACTTTACCAGTTACTCGAAGGCTCCCTTAAAACAATGTTGCCAAAAATTCTTAGCCCCTTATATTTTTGAGCATTGATGGTAAATTCTTTAAATAAGCACATCTTTTTACACTGTAGTAAATATAAATTAGTCAACATTATTATTATTATTATTGTTATTATTAACAAAGATAAAAAGCAGTTACTTTGAGGAGCAGTAATTTCATCAGTTTGTTATTTCATAGACCATGTCAAATGATTCAAACCTATAAGTTTACTAGGCTCATCTCATACCACTATGTTGCTCGGATTCTTCAAAAATTATTATTGTATCCGTGTAAAAATATACTATTTTGAACGATCTAACACACATGCCTGTTGACACTTTTGAAGAGTTCGAACAATATAAGGAACAAACGTAAAGTGATTTTTTGACATCTTTAGGTAGTATTGTTTTGTCGAAAAATAAAATAATTGAAATACCCGTAATTGAAAAATAGAAATAAAAGAAAAAGGGTTTTAGTTTGTGTCAAAACTCAAAAGAGGCAGCTGGAGCAGCAGTAGAAAAGACAAGGGTACAATAGTGGAAAAGATGATTTTTGTTTATGTTGAAAAAGGACAAGTCAAAGAATTATTTTGTTCCCCACCCACCAGGAAAACAAAAGAACAACCCAACAACATAAATCTAAAGGAAAATATACCTAGATTTTATTTTATTGTATAATTGTGAAATAAAGCGATTGTTTTCGATAAATCTAAGGAAAGAAAAACTCCCTAAATTCAAATACATATTACTTTTCATCAATTATTATATTTTTACGTCTAAATGTCGACCAATATTTGTTAAAATTTGTCATTTTACACACCCATATATTCAATCAAAATTTATGTTGTTCATAGCCTAAAAAATATTGTTGTAGCTGTGTTGAATCCTTCAAAAAAAAAAATATATAATTCAATACATACCATCAATATCTTTAAAAAATTCAAATAATATATGTCAAAATTGTTGGAGGTAGATAGATATATAGTCATATGCTCAAGTTAACCAGTTTACCACCTATCTTCTATTTAAAAAAAATGAGACAGAGAAAAGTGAAATGGAGAGGTTATAAGTTGGGAAATCAAACTCTCGTCGATAAAATATAAATTTAGGTGGACAACCAATTAATTTACTACGATACCTCCAATTTACTAATATAGAGAGAGAGAAAAAAAAGCAATTCCACTTTTTACTTTTACTTTTACAAAAATCATGATATCTAAATCTATTTTTATATATCTTTACTAAATTCACGAGCTATCTGTCACACTAATAATTTTCTTAAGAGACAAGAGTAATACACGGAGAAATTAAAGCATTGGATAGATCTAGAGACACATGTTTGATGTTTACTCAAAGATTCTAACTTTCTCCAACTAAAAGTCAAAAGAAAATAGTGTAAAGGAATTTTCAAATCAAATCTCATTATTGAAAAATATTTTCTTAATTTGAAATTTTAAAAATAATTCTATTTACAAAATCAAGAAAAATCCATACATCAAACATTTAGTAAAAGTATAAAAAGCATAGTCTTTGAGGCTTAAAAAATTCCATAGACGTTATTTTTCAACAACCCCCAACACAAGAAAATTAAACAAAAGAATTTTATAATGCACAAGGTGTACTGTATTGTTTAAAATAAATAAACATTGTGGTGGAGCATACTAGAAGATCCTATATTCTTTATTTCATTTGTGTTGACTTGCAATTAACTATAGTTTGAGGTAATATATACTCCATTAAAAAGTTAAGTTGGTTGACACACCACTATATATTACTAAGTTACTTTTAATTTTATTTTTATGATAATTTTGTGTCGAGTCCGTTCGCATGCACCTCTTTATTAAATAATTTAAACATGATTTAGAGATATTAGTCGGTAATATAAGGCCTACAAAAACGTAGGCAATTCATTACTTCAAATTTCTTTGTTCCTAAGATTAGAACAACCATCCTAAATTGGTTAGAATCCACTATATCAACCATATATCTTCATATTTTAAGTAATATTCATCATAATCTTGCTCTTTTTAAAAAGATTTTCACAATCTTCAATATTGATAACAAAAGAAGATATGAACATCCATAGACATAGAAATAAAATAAAGTACAGAGATTTCTGCAGAAAAAACTTCCTCATTAAAGGCTTTATACGGCACGAATCAGAATTGGTCAGTCAAAAATTCTAAATATCAAATAATTAAATTAAAAATAATAATAGAAGAAAGAGAAGCTTCCTCCGTTCACGACTTTATGATACGAATTTAAATTAATCGAGTCAAAAAAAACTCTAAAAATGACTAAACTAAAAAGAATGGTGCACTAAGAATAAAAAAGTTTGCCTCTTAAAACCAGCACAAACTTGAATTAGTCGAGTTAAAAAGATCAAATAATTAAACCAAAAAGAATGATAGATGAAACAAAGAAGCTTCCTCCTTTACTGTCTTTATATAACATAAATTTAAATTAATCGAGTTGATGACTAAACTAAAAAGAAAGATAAAAAAGAGTAAGAAGTTTTCCCCTTAACGTCTTATACAACATGACTCTGAATTATCGAGTTAGAATGACAGAAGAAAGTACAAGAATAAAGAATCATGCCTCTTGACCTTCTTAAAACGCACGAATCAAAATTAATCAAACTAAAATAATAGAAGATAACTATGACCCCTTGACCTTGCATCATACGAATTAATCGAACCAGAATGATAGAAGAAAGAAGAAGAGAACTATCACCCCTTCTTACTCCATATGACTCTGAATTAGTCGAACCAGAATGACAGAAGAAAGAAGAAGAGCACTATCACCCTTGACCTTCTTATACCATATAAAATCTGAATTAGTCGAATTCAAACCAGAACGATAGAACAAAGAAGAAGAGAACCCTGACTCCTTGACCGTCTTACACCATACAAATCTGAATTAGCCGGACCAAAACGGTAGAAGAAAGAAGAAGAGAACTATGAACCTTAAACCCTCTTACACCACAGACGAATCTGAACTGGTCGAGCCAGTAAATCCCGAATACGAAAATAATCAAACAAACAAATCAAAAAAAAAAAAAAAAAGAAGAAGAAGAATAAATAACCTGTATTGACGATCATATGGTGATACAATAAATCTTTTCAACTTAACTCTTCTATTACTTCTAGCACCAAGTGATGGTAAAATCCCAGTAGAAAGACTATAATGACTACTTTCTCTTGATAATTGTTCAATTTCTTGTGCTGCACCACACATTGAAACTCCTAAAACACCAAGTCCTCTATTATCACCCATAGTTATAATTATTTTTTTTAAAAAAAAAAAAATTTGGTCTTCTTGTTTTATGAACTTTTGATCAATATATATACATATATAGAAAGAGATGGAGAATATCAAGAAAAAATAATCATAGGTGGTGTATAAAAAAGGTAAGTTATTTATAGAGGGAAAAGGGATCTTTTTTACTAGGAGACACCTACCGTATTATAATTCTCGTGAATCTTAACACATGTTGTTGGTGATTTTATGTATTTATTTTGACTGATGTGAAAGAGGAAAAAGAGGGGAACTTTTAAAGGTTTTTTTGGGTCCCCTAACTCCGCCCCCCCTCCCCCCGCCCACGTATCGTATCTAAGGCTGGACATAAAATATCAAAAATCATATTACTACATTGAATCAAAAAGTTTAATAATTGGTATTTGATAATTCAGTATTTGATATGGTATTTGGGAGTAAAATTTTAATATTTTGATATTCGGGATTGGATTTGGTAAATGATATTAATACCATTTAGTATTCGGCATTTACCGAATATCAAATATATATATATATATATATATATAATACAATATGTCTAACCTACTCAATAGACAATAATATTAGCCAATTTCGAAGAATCTCTTAGATCTTGGTAATATATTCGTCAAAAGCAACAAAAGGAATACTAAATAGGGTTTCTATTAAACATACTGATACCTTATAACCCCAAGAAGACACAAAACAGCCCCCAAAAATGTCACAAAACACACCACAAACCGAGAGCCCAAGGAACCAAGTCTCGGCCAAGAATGACAACACAAGAATGAAAAGAAAATTTGAGAATGCTTCAACAATGGAGAGATAATAACGTGTATAACCACACCAAAACAGCAACAACACTACATTAATGTGATGGACAATAAGCTTACAATAACACCAACCAACTATTACAAGAAGACAAGACACAACTACTATAAAATGAAAACAAAAGTAAAGGGATAGATAGTTAGACAAAGGTGGTGTAAATCCTAGTAACCAAAGAGTACATAAAACTCTAAGACCCCTAACACCTCCACACACGATCACCTAAATCTTACGATGACACAAGAGAGGATTCCACCACTCAATCGCCAAGGTTTCTCAAAAACAAACAATAACAAGAGATTCGGCCCTTGAATTGCTATCCTAGTTACAAGTTTCGGTTTGCCTCTAGTAGAGAAAGGACTTTGGTATTTCAAATTTCAAGATTTACAATAATAATCAACTAAGTCATAAAAATCCCTAATACTAAACTATATATAGTCTCCTTATTACATAAAAGATGAAATGACCAAAAGACCCTTGATGAAAAAGAGGCGTCTCTCTAGTGTAATAAATAAGCAAATAGGGCGGCTTTGGTGTGTCTTTGATCCTTCTCACATCTCAACATTGAACTTCCTAGGATGATACTTTGCTGCACTTGTACACACATTGATCTTCATAGTCGCACTTGTATCATCCTCTCTATCTTGAGAGGAATTTGCCCTCAAACTCAAGCAATCATCACTGGCAAGCTCTTCTCTTTTCATCATCTCTTCATTGCTCTTCCTAAGGTTAGGATGTTCAACCAAGCGTCCCATGATATCATCAAGCATGCTCCTTGGATTTATATGTTCTACAACCTGCACATAAGAAGATTTGATACTAGGCAAAGTGCTAGTATCTCGGTTAGTAATCAACAAAGAGTCCTTGTGGGCAAATCCCACAATCCTAACTCTCGACTTCTCTCCTTCTTCATCCTTCTCACTCTCGGCTTCTTCTTCTATACCCTCACTAAGTATGACTTTCATTGCCATATACATAGGCACTACAATCTCACCTTCACACGGGCAAAAATCTTTCTCATCCCCCTCCTTTGGCTCTTCGGGTTCTACCTTCTCTCCATCTTGAGATTGATCATCAATCTCCTTCGGTTCAAGTCCCACCTCTTCCCCAATAAAGTATAATTTTCCCTTCCTTAGGATCACATTTATTCTATTTGAACACTCGTTAGCCTTGTGTCCCCAACCTTGGCATTTAAAACATTAAAAGCCCTTAGAACTAAAAGAGGAATGCGGTTTACCTTCATTTCTCGGAGGGTATCTTTGGTGAGCCTTGTCTCTCATAATTCCTTCTCAACTTCCAAGGCGGCTTGAAAGATAACATTAATAGTTTCAAACTTGTGAAATGTCAACCGTGAGGCAATGTCCCTATTCAACCCCACCTTGAATCGAGCGATGTCATGGCGTACTTGCTCCCCTCGGTGATCAAGTTTCAAAATGAGTTGTTGGAATTCATCATAGTAAGCCACAACGCTTTTGTTCCTTTGCCTCAAGTTATACAACTTAGCAAGGAGATCTTGATGGTAACTCTCGGGTAAGTACCTTTGTCTCATGAGGTACCTTAACCTAAACCAAGGAGGGGGTTGCCCTTCAATCAAAACATTACCAAATCGCTTCACATACTCCCACCACGTAGTAGCATAACCCTCAAAACATGCAATCGCATAACACTCTTTTTCTCCTCGGTAAGGTCACTAACTTGGAAGATTCTCTCACAAGCGGACTCCCAAGCTAGAAACTCTTCCGGATCACTCTCACCTTTGCATGTTAGAAGACCCACCTTGATGGTATTTAGACCTACATCACGATTTTGGTTCCTTTGTTGGTTTGAACTTCCGTTGGATCACCTTGCCTACCCATAATATCCTTCCTTCTAATGTAAACATCATCATATGGTCCATAACCAGCATGTTGTTCTCCTCTACCATACCAATCAACATGGACGGGTCTATTTGGGTTAAGTGTAGCTTGTAACGGCGGGATTGGATTTGGAAAGTGAGGTCTTTGGTCAAGTGGATTTTGGATGGGAGGGCTCGGGTTTGGTGGTGGTATTTGGGTTCCAAGTCCTTCTTGTTGGATTTGGTGAAGTTGAGGGTGGTTTGGTCTATCATGATCTCGGATTTGGGAGTGAGGGTTGGTTTGATTTGTCATAATAGGTGGATATAGCATTTGGTACATGGCCTCGGGAGTACTAGTTGGTGAAATATATCGAGGGGTAGAAGGTTGGCTTCATTGGCTTTCCACTCTCTCCAATCTCCCACCCATTATTGACACTTCATCCTTCATTGATACCACATCCGAGTCTAGTTTTTCAATACCCGCGGTCATCCTAGCCATGTCTCGGGACATAGCTTCAAGGCTTAGCCAAAATGATACGAGTAGCATTGTGTTCCCCCGTGGGTTAAGAGTGTGAGGTATCGAGTTCCATAGCACCAAAAACAGTCCACAATGTCACACACAACACAACAACAAAGGTTCAAGTCTTTGAACCGCAAGCAACAACACCACACAAACGACAACAAGAAAACTAAATAAGTTTACAAGACAAAAACACACTTTGTAGTTGAAAAGAATTTGTTCCAAGACTTTGATGTTCAATAATACACCTTTGAGGAAGATATTTCGGCTATGGTATAGGCTTACAAGACTTGAGACTCTCTTTTCAAGATTCAAAAGCTTTCCACCAACTTGAACTCTTTTGGCAAGACAACTTTTTGGAGTAGTCTTGTCTCTTTCCTCTTTTGTCTAAGTTTGAAAAGTGCCTTACTCCTTTTTGGTAACTTGCTTTTTGGAGGGCTCTTTATTTTTTTCTACTTTGGTGTTGTCTTGGATTGTTTTCAAGACAAACACAAAGTCTTATAGATCAAACAACAACTTCTTCAACACAGCACAAGAATACAAGATGAACACCAACAACAACAACAAGAAACCGTCCACTTAACACCACAACACAACTCGAATCTTGCTCAAGAACTTGGGTTGTAGACTCAATAAGTGTTGAGGAGAAAGAGAACCAACGCTAGAAACAAACTAAGACAACAAAACACACTCAAATCTAGACACAAATCTCAACCAAACACAACAACAACAAGAAGAACACCCGGCCAAGAACAAGAACACTTCAACACTCTTTTTTTTTATTTTATGACTAAGAGAGCCCAAGATTGGTAGTGTAGGAACACAACCAGTCTTAGCTCTAATACCAAATGATACCTTACAACCCCAAGAAGACACAAAACAACCCCCAAAAACGTCACAAAACACACCACAAACCGAGAGCCCAAGGAACCAAGTCTCGGCCAAGAATGGCAACACAAGAATGAAAAGAAAATTTGAGAATGCTTCAACAATGGAGAGATAATAACGTGTATAACCACACCAAAACAGCAACAACACTACATTAATGTAATGAACAATAAGCTTACAATAACACCAACCAACTATTACAAGAAGACAAGACACAACTACTACAAAATAAAAATAAAAGTAAAAGGATAGATAGTTAAACAAAGGTGGTGTAAATTCTAGTAACCAAAGAGTACATAAAACTCTAAGATCCTTAACACCTCCACACACGATTACCTAAATCTTACGATGACACAAGAGGGGATTCCACCACTCAAGCTCCAAGGTTTCTCAAAAACAAACAATCACAAGAGATTCTACCCTTGAATTGCTATCCTAGTTTCAACTTTCGGTTTGCCTCAAGTAGAGAGAGGACTTTGGTGTTTCAAACGTCTAGACTTACAACAATAATCAACTAAGTCATGAAAATCCCTAATACTAAACTATATATAGTCTCCTTATTATATAAAAGATGAAATAACCAAAAGACCCTTAATGAAAAGGGGGTGACCCTCTAGTGTAATAAATGAGCAAATAGGGCGGCTTTGATATGTCTTTGATCCTTCTCACGTTTCAACATTGAACTTCCTAGGATGATACTTTGCTGCACTTGTACACACGTTGATCTTCATAGTCGCACTTGTATCACATACTCTTTGAATTTTAGACGTACATTTGAACATTTTTAGCTTTAATATGGTATTACCCAAAAACGTATCAAATTGAAGTTTAATTTACTGATTATCGAATTACCGAACCAATGTTTATAAGTATGGTGTGTGGTATCTACTTTAAAATACCGATTACCGAATTACTAAACCCAAAATATGAAAATACCGAACGCCCGCCCCTAATTGTATATGTATTGAGGTTCGATTAAATTTAGAGTATTGCAGAGTGTCAAAATCAATTTCTAAGGCGTTTGGTATCTGTATTGAGTATCGATTAAAATTAAATTTATGCATTGTAGAGAGCGGAGCTCGGTTAAACCTTGATTAGCACATTGCATAATCTAATTTTGAGTCGTTTGATATTTGTATTGAGATCTAGTTAAATTTGGAGTATCGCAGAGTATCAAAGTCCATATCTAAGGCATTTTATATTTGTTCTGAGTACCGATTAAATTAAAATTTGTGCATTGTACAGAACGGATTCCGACTAAACCTTGATTAGCGCATTACATAATCTACTTTTGAGTCGTTCGATATTTGTATTGGGGTTGATTAAGTAGGTGATGCTCCGAACATAATTTTTTTTTCCAATTTCAAGGACTCAAACATGAAATCTAGTTAAGAGCGGAGAAATTGAACCATCCTACCACAATTCGTGTTAATATTTTTTTAACTCTTTGTGTATTTGTGCACACGTACTCTTCTCTTATCCTCTACTCTCTCTAGTAGATCTATTTCAATTTATATGATAACGTTTAATCGTGAGTTTACTAAAGAGCAAAACATATTTATATATAAATCTTATTATTAAGATAAAATTACAAAAAAATTATTACTAAACATAAAAATATATCAATCTTTTTAGATCGACTAAAATTTAAATAATATCATACATATAAGACAGAGGAAACAATAATAAAACACGTGAAGTGTTTGTAAGCAAATCAAGGATATATTGCTTTGCCTGACTTCATTCGAATTGAGTAATTTTGATTCATAAAGTCACATAAATCATCTCATTAAAATAAAATAAAAAAATAAAATTAAAATTAAAATTAAAATTAAAATTAAAATTATTACTATATATAATAATAAATCAATTTTTATAAACATACTAAAATTGAAATAATGTCATGTATATAAGACAGAGGAAATAATGATCAAACACGTGAAGTGTGTGATTATAAGCAAATTAAGGATATAATGTTTTATCTAAATTCATTAGAATTGAGTAATTTCATACTTTATAAAACATGTTATTGGTATTATGTTATTACTTTTTTTATTTACTCTTCGATTTATTTTATGTGTCGTTATTTATTTTTTATTTATCAAAAGAAGAATATTATATTTTTTTATTTGACAACTATTTATCGACCTCATCTCTATTTTATTTTTATTGAATTTCACTTAACAAGAAAAAGACAACTAAAAAGTAAACATTAAAATGACTTTAAGAGGGATTATTTGTAAACTTTATAAAATTATTATTTATTTTGTAAAATCCGTATTTGATTAAGAAGCAATACATAAAATGAAACGGACAGTGGCGGAGCCACATTGAATTTAGGGATTCATCCGAACCTCCTTCTTCGAAAAATTATACTATTTTATATAATTAAAAATATTATTATGTATGTATAATAGATGTTGAACCTCTTTGATTAGTTCATATATTTATTTTTGAATCCTCTCAATGAAAATTTTGACTCTACCACTGAAAACGGAGAGAGTGTTATTTTTTGTCCTTTAGTATTACGGTATACAAAGTTTGTGCACACGTATGGCAAATACTGTATACGCTTCTTGTCTTTTCCCTATAAAAGTCTACTTGTAGTATAGTAGAACCGGCGCGTATTTTGTTAGGATTTTTATCCTGATTTTCTTACTATATTTAAGTTTTATTTTTTCTTATAAAGAAAATAAAAATTACCATAATTACTTTTACTTTTTCTGAAAGGAAAAATATAATTATTTTTCATATTTGACTAACCTTTTTCTTGGAGGAAGAGTTTTGGACATCTATAAATAGAAGATCCATTTTATACCATAACATAATAGCATCACAGTGTAGTCTTTAAAGTGTCTTTGTTTAGGGGGAGATTTTTTCTCTAATAGTTTTATGTTTTCTTTTATACTATTAGGTTTTTATGTGTAGACCAATTGGTCAAACTATATAATAACCATGTTTTTAGTATGTTTTTCTTTTCGTCTGATTTAACGTCTCAATAGTTTGCAACTAATAGCTTTCGCATGACGCCCTCTCGATTTCGAATCCAACAATATTTTAAGTATGGATTCATTCAAATTCATCGTCTTTAGAGTATCGATTATTAGATAAATTGCTTGCTATTTGAGGCGAATCTAGTATTCTAATTACGGGTGTATTCAAATTCATCGTCTCTAAAGTATTAATTATTAGATAAATTGTTCCCTATCTGAGGCGGATCTAGTATTTTAATCACAAGTTCATTCAAATTCATTGCCTTTAGAATATCGATTATTAGATAAACCATTCGCTATATATAACTAGAAAGTCAAAAATTAAATTTCAGAAGCCAGTCTAAAAAAAAAAGATTGAATTATATTTTTTAAAAAAATATTAAAATATTAAAAAAAGATAAATCGAACTTAGAGGCTGATTTTAAAAAAAAAAATTGCAAAACCAAAAGCACAATAAAAAACAAATGATGTTACATAACATAATTGCTAACCAGAAAACATTTCCAGCAACATATCAAATTAAATTTGATAATCAAATTAGATGGAAAATTCATACTCTTTGGAGAAATTTTTTACTTTTTTCCAAAAATTATTTCACTTTAGTAAAAATTATAGTATTTGGTCATAATAATTTTAAATACAATTTGAAATTGTATTTACAAAAATAATAAAAACAAGTCAAACTTAATTTTAAAATTTTCACTTTTATTACTTCTCTCACAAAAAATAAAAATAATTTCAATTTATATTCATAATCAAACATAACCCCAAACTCCAATTTTAACTCTAACTAATTTCAATTTGAAAAAAATTTAATTTTCATGATCAAACAATAAAAAAAACAATTATGGGGCCTACTAAAAGAAATCTCTTTAAGTGACACGTATAGCCTCGTGAATATTAACACAAGAAGTTGCAATTGTAATTGGTATTTAGTCGTTTGATTAGACTAATCTAAGACGAAAAAAAAAGACAAATATTTTACTACATATTTTTGTTGTAAGGTTCGAAATTGATGAAGCGTCATGCGAAAATGTTAATAGTTTGCAAATTATAAAATAATAATTTAGACGAAAAAGAAAATATACTAAAAAATATATTATTGATGTAATTTGATCAATTAGCCTACATATTAAAAATTAATATAAAAAAAAAATTGTTGAGGAATTGAATACTTTTACAAAAGTGACTTGAAGATGAGTCAGCTGTATATAACTAATTAAATGAGTGCATGTAGTTAGTTAGACGGTTATTTTCCAGCTGGATCTTAGCTGTTATGCTTTATATAAAACACTTGTACAACAAATATTTTATTAGTGAGTTAAATATACAGAAAAACTTCCACAAATTCTCTCTCTCTCTTTTACTGTTACATTGATTCAATTCATAGAAGTTAACATGGTATCAGAGAATCGCATCATTACGATCTAGGGATTCTTCCTCGCTGATTGCAGGAAATCGAGAGAACGTACCGAAGGAGTTTCAATTCTGGAAACAGAACTCAACTATGGCGACTGAGAGTGAAATAACACAGGTGTTAGACCAGGAAGTGTGGCGGAAATTGATCATAATCACCCTTTGTATTTACATGCTTCGGATGGACCAGTATCTCTTTCTATAGGTATACAACTTGTAGGGATGGAGAATTACATGTTGTGGAATCGTAAGATGCGAATCGCACTTCTTGGAAGGAACAAATTAGGGTTCATCAATGGCTCAATCACTAGAGAAATTTTTTGTGCTTCTTTTGGACCTCTTTGGGATCGTTGCAATGCGATTGTGGTTTCGTGGTTAACTCGTAATATAAGTTGCAAACTTTTGAGTGGTATTTTGTTTAGATCTAATGTTTTTCTGGTATGGAGTGAGATGGAGGAATGATTCAATAAAGTCAATGGATCTCGATTGTACACACTGCACAAAGAAATTTTTACTCTTACACAGGGGACGTCTTCAGTATCTACATATTATTCATGTCTCAAAGATCTGTGGGGTGAATACGACTCGATGATGCCCCCTCCTTCGTGCAATTGTCACAAATCGAAGGAATACATTGCACAACTTCAGTATCAATGCTTGTTGCAGTTTTTAATGGGTTTAAATGATGGCTACAGCCAAGCCAGAGGACAAATTTTGATGAAATATAAATCACTGACAGTGAACCAAGCTTATGCACTCATTGTGCAAGACGAAGGTCAAAAAATTACAGCTGGTAGTAGTCACATTAATGGTGAGGGATCAAGATCTGAAGTTTTTTTCTCTGCAAGGAACACAAGCAACAAACAGAAGAAACCTTGGGGTACTGTATGTGATTTTTGTCATGTAAAAGGACACGTACGAGAGAAATATTTTAAACTGATGAATTATCAGCTCATAGGTTATCCCCCAGATTTCAAACACAAGGGAAAAGGCATTGCAATGGCTAATATAGCAGTTCATGAAGAAAATGCTACTATTACTCAGGAGAAATACCAGGAATACACTATGATGAAACAGATGATAAACAAAACCTCCATTTCTAATGCTAGTGCTAACTTGGCAGGTAAGTGCTTTTCTATTTTATATAAATAGGTAAATTGGATAGTTGACACAGGTGCAACTCACCACATGACTGGTGATGAACATCTGTTGAATGATGATAAAGTAGGGGGCATAGGACATGTTCAACTACCAATAGGGGATTCCGCTAAGATTAGTCACATTGGAGATTGTACTTTGACAGAAGGTGATTCATTAAAGGGAGTTCTATGTGTACCAAGTTTTAAATTCAATCTTTTGTCAGTATCAAAGGTGACAAAAGATTTGAATTGTTGTGCTAAGTTTTTTCCTGAACATTGTGTGTTCCAGGATCTTTGTACTAGGAAAGTGAAGGTGATTAGTAGAGAACATGCTAGACTATATTTCTTGACCACGCAACATAAGGATAGAACTGTAATAAATTGGTCTACAAAATTAAGAACAAAGCAATAGGTGAAGTGGAGAGGTTTAAGGCTCGATTAGTTACAAAAGGTTACAACCAAAGGGAAGGACTGGATTATCAAGAAGCATTTTCATCGGTTGTGAAAATGGTAACATTAACCGTCATGCATAGATGGGACATTCATCAAATGGATGTCTACAATGCTTTTCTACAAGAAGATTTAAATGAAGAGGTGTATATGGATTTACCATTGGGATTTTTCGGCATAAACAAATGACAAGTGTGCAAATTATCTAAGTCATTTTATGGTCTTAAACAATCATCTAGACAGTGAAACATCAAATTTACCACTGCTCTATTAGATCTGAATTTTGTGTAAAGCCACCTAGACTATTCTCTTTTTACTAAGAGAGAAAAGGACAAACTGGTGGTTGTATTAGTGTACGTGGATGATCTCATGATCACTGGGAATGATTCAACTCTGATTTAAGATATCAAAGACCATCTTCATAAATGCTTCAGAATTAAGGACTTAGGAGAATTGAAATATTTTCTTGGCATTGAGTTCGTAAAAAGTAAAGAAGGTATACTAATGCACCAGCAAAAATATGCCCTTGAAATGATCTCTGATTCGAGTTTATCAGGAGCCAATCCTGTTGCATATCCTTTAGAGAAAAATTTGAAGCTCACTTCACTAGAGCTTGATCAACATGTTGGTATCACTGATGATGCTCCCCTGAATGATCTAGGTGCATTCCAAAGACTTATTGGCAGACTACTATATCTCGCTATTACTAGGCCCGATATTTCTTTTGGAGTACAATATCTTAGCCATTTCATGCACTCTCCCAAAGTGTCACATATGCATGCAGCCCTAAGAGTGCTTAGGTACATCAAACAGTCCCCTGGACTTGGTGTGTTAATGTCTGGTAAAGTTTTCACAGAGTTGATGGCCTATTGTGATGCAGATTAGGCTTCTTGTCCCATCACAAGGAAGTCTGTTACTGGGTATTTGCTCAATCTTGGAGATTCTTTATTGTCCTGGAAGTCAAAGAAACAACCTACTATATCTCGAAGCTCCACTGAAGCTGAATATAGAAGCCTAGCTTCAACGGTGGCAGAGGTTGTTTGGGTCTCTAACTTGCTTCAAGAGTTAGGTGTTTCTCTTACTAAGCCTATTTTCGTGTTTTGTGATATTAGACCCACTATTTAAATTGCTACCAATTCAGTTTTTCATGAACGAACCAAACACATCGATATTGATTGTCACTTCATACGAGAAAAGGTGATGGTTGGTTTAGTCAAACTGTTCCATGTTCCTTCTACAGAACAACTAGCAGATGTGCTTACTAAAGGCCTTGGTGTTGCTCACCATAGCTATCTGGTGTCCAAGCTAGGAATGAAGAACATCTTCATATCTCCTAGATTGAGGGGGGTGTTGAGGAATTGAATACTTTTACAAAAGTGCCCTGAAGATGAGTCAGTTGTATATAACTAATTAAATGAATGCATGCAGTTAGTTAGACGATTATTTTCCAGCTGGATCTTAGCTGTGATGCTCTATATAAAATACTTGTACAACAGATATTTTCTTAGTGAGTTGAATATACAGAAAAGCTTCCACAAATTCTCTCTCTCTTTCACTGTTACATTGATTCAATTCATAGAAGTTAACAGAAACCATAATACTAGTAGAAAGAAAATCTCTTCCTAAATAAGACTTTTTTTTAAATACATTATAGATATTATTGTATTATATATGGTATGAGAAAAGGGATCTCAACTTATCGAGGTTCAAAATCTTTCCTCCGAGAAAGAGGATAATCAAATATGGAATAGTTTTATATTTTTTTTTATAGAAAAATAAAAATAATTATGATATTTTCTTTACTACGATGGTCATGGTCTCATATGGATTTGTCCTTTCGATTTTAATCACACATCAAGGTGAATTTAAAATTTAGCGTTCGAAATTTTTTACACCAATCTCAAATTGATAATAAATATTAATTTATTCAACAATTAGATATTTTGTGACTATTAAAATTTTAAATATATATAAACCAATATAATCTAAGTAAAATTTAATAAATTCTCGTGAACTCATATATAAACCTCTAAACCCGTCCCATACTTTGTCACCTTAAAAAATTCGAACTAAATTAGAGTACCTTTTTTTGTCCCTCTAATTAAGGTGACTTTGTTTGGTATAATATATAAGTTGACACAATATTTGTGGTACAAAAAAATGTGTGCGCCTTATCATGAGATAAATTAAAGTGGAACAAAATATTTTTTTTTATAAAAGTTTGAATAGGATTCGAGTTGTATTAAAGTTCAACTTATTGGTGGATACTCTTAGTCCATTTGTTAGTACCAAATTGTTTAATAATTTTGTGGTGTTTATATTTGTAGGTTGTCAAAGTTGTGTTACTCTGTGTTATCGCAATATATATATGAGGCATGTTAAAGTATATGAATTAAACATTTAATTTTTGGTGTTATGTTCGTGCATAGATTCTTCAATTTCTTTCAGCAAATAATATTATAACAAAAATAATAACATATTCAATATAGTTTTAGGAAGGGGAGCGAGCTTCAGAGTAAATGGTAAAGTTGATGTCATGTGACCAGGAAGCGTCACGGGTTCAAACCTTGGAAACGTACAGACTCTGACAGATATGCAGGGTAAGGTTGCATACAATACACTCTTGTGGTGAGGCCGTTCTTCGAACCCTACGCATAGATTCTTCAATTTCTTTTAATAAATAATATTATAAAAAAAAAAATTACTTAACTTATTCATATTCAATATAGTTTTACAAATGGAGTTTAGAAAGAATGAGATGTGTACACCGATCATCTACTTTTACAAAATAAAAAAGTTTCTTTCAGTGGACCTTCGATTCAAGAAATTTTCACCACATAATGAATGTAAAATATGTTTCTTCACGATAATTGTGTGATGTTTTATCTAACTTTAATTAGTAAATTTGAATATGATTCGAGTTGTATTAAAGTTCAATTTATTGGTGTCTACTCTTAGTCCCTTTGTTAGTACAAACTTTTTCATATTTTTTGTGGTATTTATGCTTTTAGTTTGTCGAATTTTTTCAATTTATAAGAAGAATATTAAAGTATAAGGATTAGTACATTTAACTTTTTGGTGTAAATATATTCCATCTCCGTTTATCATTGGAGCTGATTTTTATAGAAGGAGGCGAGTCATTCTTAAATTTACGAAAAAGAGATAAATATATTTTTGAATTATGATAAATGGTATGTACATACTCTTAGTCATATTTTGAGTACACATATATAAGTCCGGAATTAAAATAGGCCACAAAACTAAAAAAAAATATCAAAATATGTCATGTATATAAAATGTGACGAAAATATGTATAACTCACTTTTTAAGTGAGTTATATCAATTCGTACATAACTCACTTTTTTAGTGAGTTATGTTTTTTGGTTTATAAATAGTTTAAGTGAATTATATTTTTTTATTTTATACATAAAAGTGAGTTATATTTATTTTTATAATTTATGTGAATTTTTATAAAACTTACATATTATGTGAGCAATTAATTTATCTTTTTAATTTTTTTTTTAAATGGATATATTTATTTTTTTTAAATCGATTTTGATTTTTTAAAGCTAACTAATTATGTGGTTTTATAAAGCTCAATAATTGATTTTTTAGATATATTTTTATCTTATAAAACTATATATGCCTCTATTTTAATTATATACTCTCTTTATTTCATATATGTTGGCCCCTATGTACTTGACACTCATTAAAAAAAAAATTATCAGATGTTATTCATTTACCAAATTAGCCTTATTAATTATGTTTTGAAAATATAAATTTAAGTTTATACACTTTATTTAGTCATTAATGATAGAGGTAGTATCGGAAGAATGTACATTCTCTTGATTTTATAAAAGAGACAACTAAATTGAAACAAAAAATCTTAGAAAGAAGGTCAACTAATACGAAATGGGGAGTAAAACCCATTGATTATGTGAGTTATTCAAATAAATAAGTAAAAAAATAATGTGAGATTCATTGAACATAGCTCTTAAAATATGTGAGATAAGTGCATAACTTTATTAATAATGTGAAATATAAATATGGTGCTAAAAATATATGAGTTATGCAAAACAAATTATATACTATACAACTAGACGTGAGGATGGAGTATATGCTCATAAATTATTATATACGATACAACTAAAATCTTTTTTAAAAAAAAATACATAGAGAAAATTGTTACATCTACTTTCAAAATATATCATACAAAGTTGACATGTCAATCAAAAATGTCAGTCAGTCATAAAAAGTACCATTAAAAAAAGTGTAAAATTCACAAAAAAATAAATAAATTATCCTTCTTATTTCTATAAAACTCACATTATGCGAGTTATCCAACCTCTATTATCAAATGCTTCTAAATTTATCATATAAAACTCACTAATAATGTGAGTTAGGCAAATATAAAATAAGTGATATTAGTCATAATGATTGGGGAAAATATTCAGTGGTAACTAATTGTATTTACGCCTAATTTAGGAGTACTATTAGTCACAAAAGTGGGACTAGAGAGTTGAATTTGTTTCATTTTCTTTGGTCATATAATCTTTACCATAATTTTTAAAGTATTTTGATTTTTAAAGTGTTTTGTTTTAATATATGAAACTTATTACATTTCACATTTTTGATGATTGTATATGTTGACACTACATATACATTATTTAACAATAAGTGAGCAAAGTTCTTTTGTGTAATAACTAATAATAATTGATTGCTATATCAAAACAATTACTGAGCTTTAGAAAATCACATAATTAGTGAGCTTTAAAAAATCAAAATAAATTTAAAAATATATATATCAATTTTTTTTAAAAATAAAAATTAAAAAGATAAATTAATTACTCACATAATATATAAGTTTTATAAAAATTCACATAAATTATAAAAATAAATATATCTCACTTATTTAAGTGAGTCATGTTTAAAACAAAAAAGTATAAACCAAAAAGCATAACTTACTTTATATAACTTTCATTGTATAACTCACTTAAAAAGTGAGTTATGCAGAAATAAAATGCATAACTCACTTTTTAAGATAGTTATGAACTTTTTCAGAAGTTTGACGTCGTTAGCCAACTACCGTTAAAAAGAATTGATACAACTCACTTTTTAAGTGAGTTAAGCATATTTTCGTCACATTTTATATACATGGCATATTTTGATACTTTTTTTTTTAGTTTTATGACCTATTTTGATTTCAGACTCCACACATGTTCCTACTGTTAATGAAATGATATGTAGATGCTCCTCACACAAACGGTAAGGACATATTTGTACCCAAAGTATGACGAATGGTATATATTACCATTTATGACAGTTCAGGGATATATTTTTCCTTTTTTATTTTTATTTTTTATCTCAAATAATTAACCTAAATCACTACCCGACCCAATAAACCCATCAAACTTGATTTCAAACAAACTCGATTCGACTTCTATTTTTTGTTTCAAATTCAATACTCTCTTTGTTTTTCTCTTAAACGAGAACTCCAATCAACTTGCAGTGATGGATCGTTGTTGCTTGTTACTGTTTAATATATGATTGGGGAGACGGGGTTATGTGGTGTTGACTAATGGTGGGTAGTATTTTTTCGACGAAATTTCGCTAGAAACTGAAACGCGAGGGTTCAATTTATTTGGTGTTGTTTTGAGTGTAATGGGCTAATGTTTTTTTTAAAAAAAAATTGATAGTAGTGAGTGTTACTGTATTGTGTGTGTATATCGATATAGTGGTGGAAAAAATATTTATCGGGTACGCGTCTCTTGAATTTTAGTTGTGACCGGGTCAGGTAGATGATTTACTGGGTTGGTAGTGAGCAGGGGTGTTCATGGGTTTGGTTAAAAATCAAACCGAACCAAACCGATTAAAAACACCGACGTTTGGTTTCGTTTAGTTAGGTTTGGTTTTAAATTTTAAAAACCCGATGCTATTTAGTTTGGTTATGGTTTTACTTAAAAAAATCGTGAAAATAATGAAACCGAACGGATAAAACTTATATATATATATATGTTATAATTATTTGTATATAATTTATGAATAAAATATAAATATTTTATTAAATTTAATCTAAAAATAAATTTTAATCTATGCCTAGCCCAACCAATACTTTAGCCCAATTGCCCAAAGCACCAAACTCAAGCCCAACTCTACCTACTATTACTAATAAATTAACCCTACGATCCCTACCTCACATTTTCTACTTCAGTTTTCACAATACGAGTTACCATGATCCCTGGTTCAAATGGTAATTTTATGTCTCCTTGTTTATTCAATTGTTTCCCTATATGATTAGCTCACCTAGCTAGTCTATAAAGTAAACAGATAACTCAAGTTTGCCCTACTCTGTCTCTTTTTGCAGTGCACTGCACAGAATACAAAGCTCTGTTTACAATGTACATATATGTGTTTGTATGTTGTTGGATAATCTTAGTGACTACAATACAAAGTTGGTGCTTTTCATCTCAATGTTGGTTTTGTTTAATGTGTTTGTTTTGATTTTTAAGAGTTTATAGTGTCATTTGTCCATGACTATACAAATATTTCATGAGAAATTGTTCAATGTGATACTCTTTTCTATGGGTTAAAAAAAGGAGTTTATTCTAGAAATGGTTGGAGTAGGCTAGTCAATAACCGAAAAAAACCGAAAAATCGAACCAAACCGACGGTTATTTTCTTTTTGTGGTTTGGTTTGATTTTAGAAATTCAAAAACCGACTAAATTGGTTTTGGTTATGGTTTTAACCACTAACCGATCCAAACTGACCCATGAACACCCCCTAGACTAGTGAGTTTGAATTAATTATTTAGGATTAAGAAAATTAAAACAAAAAAAGAACAAATACCCTCGAACTATAATAAATGATACGTATATACCCTCTGTCATACTTTGAGTACACATATGTCTCTACTGTTAGTGTAAGGGGTATGTAATACATACCATTTCATTAATCGTAGGACAAATGTGTAGCCAAAGTATAACGAATGATATATACATGTCGCATTTGTCATAATTCAAAAATATATTTATCCTTTTTTCCGTGAATCTTATCCCTCTTTCGAAGAGCTAGATGGCTCGTGCTCGAATAAGCCCACGAGAAACCCTATCTCATCAAATATTGGGAACGATGTAATGACATGGTTATTTACCTATTTCGAATTTTATTTTTAACTTCTACAAATTTTGCGATTCATTTTGTAAAAATTTATTTGCATTTAATATTTTCACTTGATAACGAATGTAAAATATTTTTCTAGCTTCACTGTAATTATATCATATTTCCTCTACCTTTAATTACTATTTACCTTTAATTATTAACTACGAAAACTAAATTATTTTTTATTCGATATAAATATAGTAGTATTATTTAGGCCGACCAATTCTCCCAATGAAGAGTCAAAACATCGAGTAACAACCCCAATAGCATAAGGTGAGCTTTACAATGTACCTTGAAAAAAGGCACTTCAATACTTTCTTCCGTTTTATTTTAGTTGATCACTTTTATTATATATGATACATAAAAAATTGCTCTCTTTATTTTATTTTTATTTAGTTTTTTTTTTTAAATTTATACACTCATTAAAATATTAATTAAAAATATTTTTATAAAATTAATCTTATTCATGATTTTTTGATATTTCAAATCTAATTATTATTATTTTCTTTAGTTATTTAATATCGAAGATAATATTGATACAATTAATAAAAATATTCTTAATTTATTAGAGTACGTGCCCTACTGATTATCTTATTTTCGTTTAACTGTTGCCTATCGATGGAACGGGTTGCCTGACGTGTTTCAAGAAAGCAGTAAAACAGAAAGTAAAAAACACAACGATTTTTACGTGAAAAACATCTGGCTCAAAAGGTGTAAAAAACCACGATCTGCACCTCTACGGGATTTAACTCCAACTTCACTAAATAACTCTGAGCCTCACCAACGACTGATTACAAAACTCTTGTAACCAACAAATAGGAATTATAAACTCTAATTCCTTTAACTCAACGACTAGGAATTATAAACTCTAATTTCTAACTACACACACCTCCCAAGGTATGCGTTTCCAAAGTCTCTGAGTTTTTCCCAACTTGAAGACTAGCTCTTAGTTCAGTAACACACTGAAACTAATATTACATCAATAGTTCAAACACAATGGACAACTCTAAAAATTAATGCTAAAACTCTTAGCTGGATTCTATACTTAGGACCAGGTTCTTCAATGTGTTTCTTCAGTGATTGAGTAGCACTTCGTGAAGTCAATCTGTCGATTGTGCTTTTCTGCTTTTTAAGTGTGTAGTTTATTCTGACTGATGCATCTTCTATTTAAGCACAACTCTTCAAATAGTCATTCTTTATTTCAAACTCCCCCTTCAATTATAACTCTCATTGCATAGAGTTCTACTTTAAGTGAGACTCCTTCTTCAATTTCAACTCTTGTCTCCTTAGTGTTGTAGTAAAAGTCCAACTCTTTAAATCAGCACATGTTTATTTATCAGAATCTTTCTCCTTCCACACATGGAACTCTTCAGGATATACTCAGAAGTGAAACTCCTTCTTCACGTAGGACTCCTTTTTCAACTCAACTTGTTTTCCCTTATCATTAAGTGTTTGAATCAAATTCAACTTGTTATATTCCCCACATGAACAGTAACTTGAGTATATCAGAACAACTCTATAAGTCAGCACATTTTTATTTATCAGAATCTTTCTCCTCCCACACACGGAACTCTTCAGGATATACTCAGAAGTGAAACCCCTTCTTTATGTAGGACTCCTTTTTCAACTCAACTTGCTTTTCCTTATCATTAAGTGTTTGAATCAAATTCAACTTGTTATATTTTCCACATGATCAGTAACTTGAGTATATCAGAATTAGGCTTGCTTATTCATTCCTAGTAACCTGAGTATATCAGAATTAGTCTTGCTTATTCATTCCTATCTTTAAGCAATCTTGTCTGCATCTATCAGTGAAACTGAAAATCTGTTTTCCTATGCATGGACCAACTCAAGTAACATGTTTCATTCATGTGTCAGTTTGTCATTAATCAAAACTATATAGTACCCAACATAATTTGCGGAAAAGAAACTACAGATTTGAAACAAATGTGACAGAGTATGAATTGCATACACTTACCCTCTTCAAACTTCACTTAGTTAAAATATACTAAGTATATTGTTGTTGGTCTAAAGTTAAGTAAAATAAAATGAAGAGAGTACGAGTAAGATAACTATTTTACTATTCATTCATGTTGATGGATCTTAAGATCATTTATGAAAAATATGTTCATATTAATTTGTTTAGGCATTCAAAAAATGTTTATTGTATGATAAAAAGGGAAATTCAATTATTTTTTTCTTGATTTAATAAGTTGATAAGTAATTTGAGACATGTATTTATTGTGAGGTGATCAACTAAAATGGGATGAGGGAGGTACTTCCTCCATTCATCTCCACTTGTTTAATAGACATAAAATAAATGATCAACAATACCTATCAAGATTGAAAAATTAATGAATGATTTATCAACTTCGGCCTGTTTTTATGTTTGCTAAAGTATTAAATTTATTATATTTGAATATGAATATGATAAAATATTTTTATAATTATATGGCAAGTCAGTAGCCGACAAGTAAAAGTAGAAAGAAGGGAGTATTATATATGAGTACAAAGTACTTATTTATTTGTTTATTTAGATATTACTTATCTATATAGTTATTTATTTTATTTTAATCAACCGACCAAAGAGGGAAAAACGATGATGGGCCCCACAAAATAGTCAACTTGATCTAGCAGTTAAAAGCCTTAATCTGGCAATGATAGTTGACTTCTTGGAAATGCAATGCTTCTTCATCTACTCCTTCATTAATTGAGAAATAAATTCACTTATTATATTTGACTTCCAATTTATTTTATTATCTATAGTATTATCTTGGAGGAAATATATATATATATATAATATACTTTCTCCATTTAAAAAAGAATGACCTACTTTGACTTGACACAAAATTTAAGAAAATAAAGAAGACTTTTGAATCTTATGACTTTAAATTAAAGTTGTGGCAAATATTCCAAAGTGTCTTTGAATCTTGTGGTCCTAAGCATGTCATGTGGAAAGTTGAAATTAAAGTATTGCCAAAAAGGAAAAGAGGTCATTCTTTTTTAAACGAACTAAAAAGAAAAGTAGGTCATTCTTTTTTAAACGGAGGAAGCATATTTTATAGGGCACTCTTCAATGGTGTATTAGATTTGTGAAGCCCATGACGAATAGCGCGTTGATGAGGACAGATCAAAGAGAAGAACTAACAAGTATTTATGCGAGCAAACCTTCGAATGATGGGGTCTACCCATGTGCGGATCGATGTGCAAATTTGTGGTGCTCCAGCACCCATAAAATTCTATGTGAATTAGGTATAATTATATAAGAAATGCATATTGGTATATGATGCATATAAAAATGCACCCTTGGAACAAATTAGATAGTTGGGTGCTTTGGTCTCCAGACAGAAAGCTTTGAGTGTCAATATATGTGTTCAAACCTCCCGAACACCCACGACCCTTAAATTCTAGATCCGTCACTGGGTCTACCATGGATATTTTATCCTTAAGACAAATCATTCTCACTTCAAAACAAGAGAGGAACAGTGAAGATCTCTATAAAACATATCATAAGTTTACATATGAGCGTTTTTAGACTCGTTAACAACATATCTGAGATAAAGTCGAGATTTTTTGGATTAAAGCAAAGAATACGTGTCATGAGCATGAGATTCATGACAAATATTGTATCAAAACCTTATGTTCCTCTCAGTTCGGTAATGGGACAAACATCGACGAGGAAGTTGAGTTCCTAAGAGGGGGCATATATGTAACATCACCAATGAAAAAAAGTAGGGGTCAAAGAGAAGAACTAATAGACTTTTAGAATTAAGAACTTGCGAAGAATGGATGCATGTTACCATTTAGACGAGTCACACACTAAAATGAGTGAGAAAATTAAGAGTTTTACGAGGCATGTATTAGCTCATCATATGATACGCATACTTTTGAGTTTGACAATAATATATCCCCGTAAACAAATATGTGAAATTTTTTTGATTGAAGTGAATAATACGCTTCATAAACTTGAATCGCGATAATTTTATATGTGATTTTGAAAAGTTCAACTTCATGCACGTCACTACCAACTTATGTTTGGTAAATTTGTCTGCCAAACTAATTACTTTGTTGCCATTATTTTATTTTAAAAAAAAATTGTTTAATTGGTAGTCTTAAGAATTTTAGAACTACATGAAATCTAGTTATGTATTATCTTATTATCAGCAAATTAAGTTAATTAAATTAAAGCTTAATTAAGAATTTCATATCTCTAATTGGCATACAATATTCCATGTGGAAAAAATAATAGATTTGAAGTCTCCCATTATGTTTTTTTTTTCTTTGGTAATAAGGAAAATATATATTAAACAGAAAGGTTTAGTACAGACTGTCGACTTCCTAGTCGGGTACAAAAATATGAGTATCAGGGTCCTGATAATAAGTACAAGGGTTGATTTTTCTATCCAAATCAGTTCCTAGTATGTTTGCCCATACATGTTGTTGAGCATACACTGGAGTCACTGCCAAAAAGTTAGTACATCCAAAGAATTTTCTTTTCGCTCCTTCTTTAGCCAAGCAGTCTGCAACTTTGTTTTGCTCTCTAAAGCAGTGGCGAACTGATGGGTGTCCCACCCTTCTCAGCATACACCTGCAAGTTTCAGGAATAGGATTATAATGCATATTACCAAATTTTAACATATGAATTACCTCCATGGAGTCCACATTAATCTTAACGGGGAATAATTTTTTATCCTCCACCAACTTGAGGCCTTCAAGAAGGGCCAAAAGCTCCATTTGTTAGTAGAATGGTGGAAACCCTTAGTAAAGCCAATAATTCAATTACCTTGATGGTTTCTAGTAATGCCTCCAATACCCCTTATGCCAAGATTACCTAAGCAAGCGTCGTCAGTATTAAGCTTGTACGTTCCCCGCGCAGGGGATGCCAATGAATAGAGATGGTGACTACTTGGGAGGGGTTCAAAACTGCATTAGTGAGGAAGGTGTATTCAATAGCACTAGCATAAGCATTCTGGAAAGAAGGGTGAGAACTAATGTTGTTGAAAGTGAGTGCATTCCTGCTCTTCCAGATTTCCCAAAGGCAAAACATAGACAAGGATTTGAAGGCTAACGTGCTGATCAGCCGTGGTATTAGTAGACCACTCTGCAATAGCTTGTAAGAAGTTATCATAGGTGAGACCACTAATGAGGGGGCAATATAGTCAATTTTATGGAACAAGTCAGTCCATAATTTGTTGGCCCGAGTGCAGAACCAAAAAATATGAGGGATGTCTTCGTTTTAAGTTGTGCAGGACTTACAACATGGGTTAATAAACAGTCCCATCAGATTGAGATTGTGATTTCAGGGGAGCTGATTATGGTTGATGAGTCAAAAAAAGTGTTTTATCTTGTTAGGGACTTTCAAAGACCAAATCAAGTTGAAACTTTTTGGACAATTACTGGGATGAATTTTTGAAGTGATCAGTTTGTAAATACTTTTTCTAGTGAAAATGTCCTGATAAGTGAGTCTCCAGATTGGGTAATCAGCCCTGTTGGTAGCATCAGGGAAAAGGGTGTTATTGATAGAGTGCGTAATAGACATCGGGAGTTGAAATGGCAATGAGGAAAAATCCCATGTGCCATTGATCCAAAGGTCTGAAACTTTGAAGTCTCCAAGATTATGAGGCATAGGACCTTGGATAATTCTACAGAGGGGTTCAGAGTTAGGCAGCCAAGTGTCTGTCCAAAAGCTGCATTATTTCCATTATGGATAATCCACATAGAAACTTCTGAACAAATTTTTAGGCCCTTGTTAATGTTCTTCCAAGTTCTAGAAGCACCCTGAGTAGGGAAAAAGGGGATGGCACTGGTTTTGGAGAACTTGTTAGTTAAAATCTTGGCCTAAAGAGAATGAGGGTTTGTAGTGAGTCTCCAAGCTAAAGAAGTTAGGGAGGTAGTGTTTTTGTGATTTGCTTGTTGAATTCCAAGGCCTCCCAGATGTTTTGGCCTTGTTACTATCTCCCAACTAACTATGTTCATTTTTCTCTTAATGTCAGTGGTACTCCAAATGAAGTCTTTTTTGAATCTTATCAATGAGCTTATTGACTTTGGAAGGAACGACAATGAACTGCATGGAGTGGTTAGGGATGTTGTGAAGAGTGGCTCTTATTAGAGTGATTCTACCTGCCTGATTAAGCATTTTAGTTTTCCAGGCAAATAGTTTGGCCTTCATCTTATCAATAATGAATTGAAAGTCAGCGTTGATGGGGGGTATCATGAAAAATGGGGAAGCCCAGGTACCTTTCAAAATTGTTTCTAGCCGGGATGCCAAGGCATGAGGAGATTCTGTTGATGGCATCATTGGAGCAATTTTTAGAGAAGATGATTTTTTATTTGGCCCTATTAATTTTTTGCCTTGGGAAGGAAGAAAAAATATCAACGATCCTCCTAACAGTTTCATTGTTTTTATCATCAGTCCTAGTGAAGAGAGTTAAGTCATCAGCAAAAAAAATATGGGAAATCTTAGGACCTCTCCTACTGATAGCAATGGGAGTCCAGTTGATAATATCAACCTCATATTTAATTTTTCTTGACAGAAGTTTCATGCAGATGATGAATATGTAAGGTGATATGGGGTCACCCTACCATATACCCTTGGAAGGCTTAAAAAAAGAGGGTTGTCGACCATTAATGAAGACTGAGATAGAAGAGGTGGAGATGTAATACATGATGAGCTTGGAGAGAAGATGGGGGAATTTGAAAAAGCGTAAAGCTTATCTGATAAAAGATCATTCGATCCTATCAAAGGATTTTTCAAGATTAATTTTCAAAATCAAATTCCCTTTAGAGCCTTTTATTTTTGAGAAATGGCTTATGAATTCCTGAACGATGATAGCATTGTCAGAGACTCTTCTATTAGGGAGAAAACTAGCTTGAGTAGGAGAAATGAGGTTGGCCAGGAAAGGCTTGATCCTATTGGTAATGATTTTGGTTATGAGCTTATACTGAGTGTTACAGAGCCCAATTAGTCTAAAGTTTTTTAAGGTAACAACATTCTGGCATTTTGGAATGAGACAAAGGTAGGTACTGTTGACCTCTTCATCTATTTTGCCAGACAGAAAGACCTTATTACAAAAAGAAAGGAGTTTTGGGTGTGTAGAGTCCCAGAATTTTTGGAAAAAGAGTGGATGGAGGCCGTCTGGCCTCGAGCCTTTAGTAACTTTAAAACTGAAGACAGATTTCCTCACTTCAGAGATGATGGAAGGGTTGTCCAAGAGGGCATGGGAATTTTCAGGTATGGACCCTCTGTAAGAAAGGTTGGTGAGACACTTATTGATGGAGCTGAAGTGTTCAGAAGTGTACAGAGACTTGTAATAGGTCATGATGGAATCCTCAATGTCCATTTGAGAGTACATTCCGTTACCATCATCATCTTTGAGAGAGGTGATTCTGTTTTTCCTTCTTCTATTAATAGTAGCAGTATGGAAGAACCTAGTGTTCGCATCCCCTTTAGTAAGCTAGTTAACTCTAGACTTGACCCTCCAGAATTCACATTCTACCCGAAGGATTTCCCTATACTGCCCTAGTAAAGAGTCCTTAAGGTTGTGGAGAAAAGAACTAATAGGGTATTTGGGACTTCTTTGAATTTCAGCTAGTCTAGCTAGAATTCTTCTCTTATTTGAGAAAATGTTGCCAAACACGTCTCTATTCCAGGGGATAAAGATGGACGAGAGAGTGTTTATGGAACTTGTGAGATCAGCACCATCCTGAAAGGCTTGAACAATAGAGGCAGGGAAGTCAAAATGAGAACACCACATAGGCTCTATTTTGAAGGATTTTTCTTTAAGAGTAGGATTTTTCCCAAGATCCACTAGAATAGGGCAATGATCAGAGTGGGTCCTAGGAAGGTGAGTAACTGAGGAGTCAGGAAAAAGATGGAGCTATTGCACATTTGCTAGGCATCTATTAATTTTTTCACGAATAAGGTTGTTTTTATTACAATACCTCTTGTTAGTCTAAATGTACCTACTTCCTTTAAAACCCAAGTCCATTAAGTTGCAGTGATTGATACAATTCCAGAACAAGCTAACTCTATTATTCTTGATGGGATTGCCACCAAATTTATCCTGGGATGAGAGGACTTCATTAAAGTCTCCTACTACCAGCCAGCTGGTGTCATCATGGCCTGCAATGAGGTCAGCCATAAGGGTAAGTTGATCCCAAAGGGTTGTTCTGTTGTTTAAGTTAGGGCTAGCTTAAACAATACTGAGAAACCAGGGGGAAGAAGGGGATGTTACCTTGACAGCAACATGAATACTTTGTGGAGTAATGGATATGTCAGTGATGTTGAACATATCATCCTTCCACATTAAGACAAGGCCTTCGGACCTGCCAATAGCAGAAGATTGAATCTGACAGATGTAGCCAAGCTTCTGAGTGAGTTGGTGGTGATCACTCATACGAGTTTCTAAAAGGGCAATTATGCAGGTTTGTGCAGGCTTATCATGGCATTACAGTGTGGCCTGAATACAGCATTATTTGCGCCTCTAGCATTCCATATTATTAGGTTCATCATCATCTTGTTTTGGGGTTGGGAAGAGGTCATTGTCATTTCTTTTCCTTTGTCCCGGGGGTCCAGAGGTGACTGCGATATGTTGATATTGATGATGGTCTTCAAGGAGTTTAGTGAGACCACAAAGTTCCCCTTTGTCAGAATGCTTGGAGATTTTATGTACACTGAGAACTTGGTCAAGTTCCTTGAAATTAGAATTATCCACATCTTGCTGACTAATTCTGTGAATCTTAATCCTATTTGATTGTCTAGAGTGGCTGCCTTCGTTATAGGAACCATCATAGTTGCCAGAAGAGCTTTCATTTCGTGGTTGATTGTTTTTAGTACTTCCATAGTTTTTTTTCTTTCCCAAGTTTCTGGGTGAGTTGCTCTGGCCTAAGGGACTTCCACTGGAGAAGGTCCTAGTGACAGCATGGGAGGTTCATTTAGAAGCAGAAGAGGATTTAGTGAAGAAAAAAAGGGAGAGTATGGGTGACCTGGCTTAGAGTGTGAGATAAAATCTCTGAAGATAGACTCTCCTGGGAGATCTGGTGAGCAACTACCATTAGGGTGGTCATCCATAGGTTGTTGCCATAGTTGGTCAGGCTTCTGTTCAGGGCTTCCTTTACTAGGAGTGCCAAGTATTCTGGGTTTTAGAGGATTACTTGAACTTGTCTCTCCCCTATCGTTCCTTGGACAGTGATCGACATATCTTGTAGCCCCATTTCCAACCATGAGGTTGAAGCATAATGGAGGGGGAGAGGTTCTGAAATGAGAGTTAGGGGGGTTGGTTTGTCTTTGGAGGATCCTTGAATTTTATTTTGAGAGAAGGTATTTTTGGAGAGAGACTCAGTAGAAGAAGGGTGGTTATGGAAAGGCCTATAGGGGCCTCTGTTCTCCCCATTATATAAGGGATGATGATGAAGGGAGGCTTTGGAGGTAAGGAAAATGGAAGTTTTAAAAGGCTTTGGGGGTGGGGTAGCTGGCCTGGTTGATTTGACCGAAGTTGGTCATTTCAGTTTGAGCTATAGGCGCCTCGAAATATCTAAGGGCGTCAAATCTATTGGAGTGGCCCACAATTGACTTGTTATTTTTTGAAGAAGAAGAAAAAGTAGAAGGATCTTTTAATTTAGTCAATTGGGCCTTGTCGGGCTTAAAATTCAAATTCTTATTTTGAGAAGTGGACGACTAGGCCCAAGCATATTTACTATGTTTGGAAAGAGGTCCACAGTGCTCATTTGGCGGCCCATTTTTGGATGTTGAAGAAATGGGCCTTTTCCCATGTTTACTCGAGTTGGACTGGCCCAAATCCATGTGGTCCAACCTCAAATCTTCCTTATCCTTCCCGATGCAGACGCCTCCTTGACGTCCATCAGAGAATTAGGGTTTTGACCATTAGTGTTAATAAATTTACCTGATTTGGGGTCGAAAGATTTGATCTTAACATTGAATTTGTTAGGCTGGTTCATACCTAGGGTTGAAGCCCACCCCTTCTTCGATTTGTTACCTCTTTTTGTGAAGGATACAATCTGCCATGCTGATGGTGTTTGTTGAGTTGCATTGAGCTCCGTCCCTTTCTTCATGTCGTTTTTATCTTCAACGACAGCTGGTCTATAACTGCAACCCCCAATCGTATGGCCCAATCTTCCACACCCCGTACACAAAATGCCATCTCCTTCATAGCAAATCAATTGTTCATGATATCCGATGGTTATGGAGGTTCGCATTGGTTTCTCCGTCTAGATTTGCACACAAATTCGTGCGTATCGACCTCTGAGAGAAGAAGACGTGCAGGAGTCTATTTTCAATAGACAACCAACTCGTTTCCCAATTTTCTCAAAAATGGATCTGTCGTAAAATTCAGTTGGCAAAAAAGGTAACCTTACTCAGATTGCTGTAGATGTGATTTTTGATCTGTTGGGCACAAAGTTCGGCTCCCATACCCTGGTTGAAATATATGAACTTGCCACAAACCATGGACCTTCTAGTAGAATTCTTTTCTAACTCTCTTTGAGAGCAAGCTTTACTGTGTAGAAGTCCTCCCCTAGGTCGATGAGGATTATACTCGCTTGCAATTTCCATAGGTCCGTGAGTTTTGAACGGAGATAATGGTGATTCAGTTTCCTTCCAACGCTTTTAATTATTACAGATCTCTTCCACGGATTATAAAACCTTTGTTTTTCTTCATCTGATAATTGGATGGGGTCTTCCTCAGACCCAATATCAACAGATTGGATGCTTTCAAAGTTCATAGCGGAGTCGATATTTCGTAGTTGTGCCCGTCTTTCTCTTTAGTTGCTTCCTTGTAGGATAATTTCCTTGGGGGATCCCCCTTCATGGGTGCCGATGTTAGGTCCAGTGGATCTGGCAGTGGCATTGATTTTGGTGGGTCGAAGTTTTTTATTTCAGGTGGTAGCGTCATTTGGGCATTTTGGAGAGAGAGATTGTCTTTCTCTCTCTTCCTCTTCGTCTCCCATTATGTTACTATCTTGTCTTTCTCTCTCTTCCTCTTCGTCTCCCATTATGTTACTATCATGATGTTCTTTTGTTTTTTCTTTTTGTCTGTTTATTTCTAGTAATTTTTGGATTAATATATAAATTCTGACATATAGTTGGAGATTAAAATGATGTTAATTACTTCAAGTCTATCCAAATGAATTATTAGAAATATAAAATCGATTACATCATTTAATTGTTGAAAAAAAAAAAGAATTATGCTTTCATTCTCAATAGATAAATTAATGTCTGCTTATCAGTCAATAAATACACTAAAGCGAGTCATTAAGATTGGTCTCAAAATACTTGTCGTGTTTTTCATTTACAGGATTCTTTAAAAAAAATTAATTAGGAGGGATATTTGACTATTTTACCTTTATTTATATTTTAAGTTTAATATCTATTCATTGAATATTTAATTTACTCTTATGTGTCATAATTGAAGTGTTTATAGTCTTTAAAAATTGAAAAAATAATTAATTTTGTCTTAAACATTTAACATGACTAGTAATTTGACATAAATATTTTAATAAGAACGATAAGTATTTTGAGGCAGAAGGAGTAGAAGAAAGAAATGTAAATTAATCAGGAACACATATTCATACTCTAAATTAGCTAATAAGATTACACGTAAGATTTTTAAAAGAATAATTAGTACTACATTAACTAAACCATGCTAACTAAGTCAATTTTGTGGCTTTTTATCTATACTTCAATTTACACTTATAGAGAGTATACTTTGCCACATCTTGTCATAATAATTAAAATTTCAAAGATGTGTGTAAGCTGGTTGACTTGGAAAAAAAAAGTGCATTATTATGCCACAAATGGGATGACAACACAGCAAACAAAATAGGAATTGGTCTTCCAAAAGGAAAAATAATTTTAAAAAATAAAAATAGAGAAAAAAAATTGGGTTGATGTAGATTGAGGCTTCCACTTCTTTAATTTTATGTTAGTGAGATAACAACAATAAATTTAACTTAATCCCATTAATTGAGGTTCGTAAAAAGTAGTGTGTACCAAGGGAATTAAAAAATTGCAAGAATGTCTGATAAAATTTAAATATGTGAATCAGTATTAAGCCACATTTGCTTGAGACGTTGGGCAATTGTATTTGAAGCTACCCTAATGCCAAAAAGATTTAATAGTTTATATTTATGTTTTAAATAATCATTTTAATCTATTCAACTAGTATGACTTTTGAGAAATGAGAATTCAATTAAGAGTAATTTTCATGCTATAATTTAAACCATTGTTATTATTCTTTTTACCAATATAATTAATTTACATATTACACTATGTTGATGCAATTGTGGTGTAGTTGATGTTTTTAGAGGTAAAACTAATTATCGTAGTCATTTAAACTCAATAAAAAGGCTCTTTGAGAGGTCTTAAGAGCTTCACACGTAATGTCAAATGCAATCAAATCCAACATTATCATGGTGCCAAGAACCAACCCAGCAACCTGATCAAAAATCTAAACACATATCAATATAATGAAAAGACGTACAACCTGATATGAAAATCTAACTAGCAAATGCAAATATCAGCAACTAAACTTGAACGAGACAAGGAAAACAACACATAGAAGAAAGGAGATGAAGTAGAAATGCATGAAATGAAAAGGATAGGTAATGAGACCCTCACCAACACCAATGATTAGCATAAGAATGTGCATCAAACATTCTAACACACCTCACCAACATTAGATTAAACCTCACTCTTAGGTGAACCAAAGGAATTCACACTCCTCAATCACACCTTTCTTGACAATTGATCAACACAAGTGAAGAACACCTCACTTGCATAAAACCCCCAAGTTTCGGTTACACTAAGCTAAAGGAAGACTAAAATTACTATCTAAAAGAGTATTCTCTCAATATGTCAAAGGCAAAATGACCTTCTGGACCTTATACTATGTCGATTTTATAAGTTGGACACATCTACTTACATAATTGTCATCTGGCCCCTGAACCCACGAAAAAGTAATATTTTAAACACTTTTTTGGTGAGTGTAATACACTCTCGCCACGTCAGCTTCCATGTCATCTTCCAGGTCATTTTTATATATAAAAATATTAAATATTAAAATAAATAAATAAATAAAAACAATCCCCCCCCGACCTTCTATCTATCTTCTCTCTCTTCCCCTTTTCTTTCTCTTTCCCCGATTCTTCTCTTTCTCTCTCTTTCTTCTTCTGTTTCTACTCTCTTTCTCTTCTCTTCTTCTTTTCTTCTCTTGTGTTTCTCTTCTTTTCTTTCTTCTACTTCTAATGAATCAAAAAATGCAACTAAAATTGCTAAATTTAGAAA